>NC_060123.1:168422396-168724496 GCF_021461395.2 Schistocerca americana | reverse complement strand
CTCCCCACACAAAGTAATCGCACACTGACAGGTCAGTTGGTCTGGGTGGCCAGCTTAATATTCTTTGTAATATATGTAGTCATAGTTGCTATGAATGCCTTATGATTACTGGTACGTTTCGCTATACAAACTGATTCGACAAGTTCAGGTCTGTTTGTTTATAGGATATCCAAGGGCTTACCGTCACAAGACGGCTCTCTAATAATTTGCTCGAGTTAATTTTCGGACAAGACACTCAGAATAACGTCAACGGATCCCCGTCCCTGTCACCAACTACGATCGTCTGACTCTGCCAATTTGCCCCTGGCAAGTTGAAGTCACTCCATATTAGAACAGGATGGTCTGGAAAGTTATTAACGATATTCTGAAAGGTCTCTCTGAAGTGCTCTACCACTACAGCTCCTGAGCCAGGTGGTGTTATATAAAGCATCCAATTACTATTTTTGACCGACAATTTATGCTTAACGTCACAGAGATTAATTCATAATGGGAATTCGTGGTAACTTCGCTAGATATTTTCGAATTCTTTATTGCAATAAATACATAAAGTGTGAAACGATGTCACGTAGGAAGTGTTTGACCATCGTGTAGCTCTAAATCTTTGTCCGCTGCTGAATAGGAGCTTATATCCCGATACTGACGGGTGATTCACAGGACTTCGTACTCTGTTTGAGACTTTGCTCTTATTGTTGGTTGATGTTTCTGATGATGGGCTGCGCCCGAAATGCGTCAGTAAATGAATTTTAAGCAGCTAAGCGAATTACTATTTAGCAACCTATTCAGCAATGGATAAAGATTCTTGTAATAAATACTCCTCCGCCATTGGCGACCAATCTATCGTGCGATAAATATTCCGGTCCGCTCTTGTTATTCACTTCGGATTTTAACCGCAACGGTCGCACGTTCGAATCCTGCCTCGGGCATGGATGTGTGTGATGTCAAATAGTTCAAATGGCTCCGAGCACTATGCGACTTAACTTCTGAGGTCATCAGTCGCCTAGAACTTAGAACTAATTAAACCTAACTAACCTAAGGACATCACACACATCCATGCCCGACGCAGGATTCGAACCTGCGACCGTAGCGGTCGCTCGGTTCCAGACTGTTGCGCCTAGAACCGCACGGCCACTCCGGCCGGCTGTGTGATGTCCTTGGGTTAGTTAAGTTTAAGTCGTCCTATGTTGTAAGGGACTGATGACCTCAAAATTTAAGTCCTATAGTGCTCAGAGCTATTTGAACCATCTTCCCTTGGATGTTCATGCAGTTTACTAATATCATGTAAGCCTTTTCTATATCGTTGGCGATGACGAGCATTCCCTGAGACCGTTATGGTTGGAGTATCTTCGATTTTGTTTGGTAGTTCGCATCTGATCGCAAGAAGAAGTGGTGTGGGTGGGTGGGGGCAGTCCCTTTAACCTATAAAGCACTCTTGTTCATGCCACACGTATTACACTACCTCGACAGTCGCGCCTAATCTATTAAGGGGAACCCTACAATTCTGCGAAGTGCAATTGAGGTCGAGACATTCACATTTCATATCGTCCTAGAATCGTCTGAGCTTCTGATTCGTTTCCTTCACCAAATCAGCCACCTGCCGAAAGGAACTGAGCTGTTTACGGACAACAGCAAATTCTCATAGTGTCCTCTCGCAAGAAGCAGAGTCGCTGGGTACATCGTACTGCGTAAATAACGTTAACACGATCTCAAAGAATAAAAGCAAAAGCAGCTTGCAGTAACTGAGAAACTGTAAACGGATCCCCTACAAAAGAGAAAATCACCCGATTGTTATGATACTGAGGTTGGAATGTATGCAAAATACAAATAAAAAGAGTAAACAAACACTAAAATCTGCTGTGCAGGCTTATCACTATATATAAATTTAAGGTTTTTATGAAAAGAGCCCACAGGCGATTAAAATGAGTCGCCTCCTGTTAGTATCTGTGTCAACACAAAAGCGAAACAGTGTACTTGAATGGGCTGCTGCAGGGACGGAAGCTACAATACGAATGAAAGATCTGACAACTGTAACTCGTTCTTCAATCAAAAACAAACGCCTGTCGCGATGCAAACAGCGGTACTATGCAATATACAGTTATTAAAACCCGGAACTCTGCCTGATAAATGCGCAAACATAGGAGACATTTAATAGTTTGAGTAAGGAGCACACAGTAAATTAAAATAAGTCGCTTTATATTTCCCATTTTTTACGTAGAATGTAAATATAAGGGGTGATCAAAAAGTTTCATTTTGAGGGCGTTGCTGCAACGTATATGCAACGTAGCGTGATTCCGATGCGGGTATATAAGCACCGACGTATAGACAAGAGAGTAGTGTGGCATTCGTGTCTTCCCAATGTGCATACAGTAACCGGGTAAACTGTAACTACGGCTAGTTTATTAAGAAATTCATCCAAACAGGACCAATACGCTGTTATTCTTTCCTTGACAAAGGAGAAACACCAGTAGACATCCACCGGTGAATGAAGAATGTGTATGGGGCTGCATGTCTGTCGAAAGCCACCGTCGTGGTATGGTGCACTAACGGTTGATGCTGCTTCTTAATGCGCAAGTTCTCAAATCGACAGTGTCGTAACGCAGATGTTACACCAAACTAGAGACACTCGAGCATTTGCCCTCTAGTGATGATCTCTCCTCATGCAATTATCAGCCTTCGATTGCTTAAAAAAGGCCTTCAAGTGTCGACCATGCATGACGGAAGAGTATGTGCAGCAGGCAGACTTCTTCACGCAGCAGGATACGGTATTCTACCAAACGGGTATCTTCAACCTTGTGGGATGATAGCCTGAATGCTCCTGCGATTTTGCCTGTTTGGCATACCGAATCTCGACTGTACGAGCTTGGAAAGGAAACTTTTTGATAGCATGAAACAATCTGCAAATATTGTCAGCGTGTTGCACGGTAGCTTTTGCTGAGAAATAATTGTTAAGAAAAAAGTTCGATACGTTGCGCTTCGGACTGAACGTAGCTGAACGGTGCTTTAGTTGTCGGAGGACTTGTATCTATGCCACTGACGTGGTTCGATGGCGCCTGCGTGTTCAAGTTGCCGGGTAATATGTCGTAGGGCGTCTGTTGGAAGATGGAAGTTGCAATGTCGCATATCTTTTCACTAAGATATTTTTCGTGGAGAGTCCTGTGAATCGCTCATGTACTTGTCCACCATGGTGGATCTTAACACCACTTAAGTAATTTGTTCTGGAGAGTCTCATGCTATTTAATATCAGAATTGCATGTAGTCCCCCATGTGGCACTGCTGTATTGGAGGGTGGTCTGTACCGTCTCCTCGAAGAGTTTTAGCTTCGTTGCTGTGTTGAGATCTTTTCTCAGAAAGATTGGCATCAGGACATGTAACATCTTAAGTGACCTCTTTTTATTGTCCTTAACATGTGTTTTGAAGATACGTCGCTTGTCAAGTCATACACCAAGGTACTTAGTGCGAGTCTTCAATGGTATCCTGTCTTTGTTCATTAGTAAGTCCACCTCCAGCATCGGCTATTTCTTCGTATATACGACTGCTGCAGTTTTGGTTGAGTTAATGGTTATTCTGTTGTAGAAAGGCCATGTTTCAACTCGATCCAGTTGTCTCTGCATACGGGCCATCAGCTGCGGCATGACAGGACCCATGGTTAAGAAAGCCATGTCATCAGCATAAAGATTCGTGGCCACGATGTGTTACAGTGGCACGTCGTTAATATAAATATTAAACAGTGACGGCGACAAGACAGAGCCATGAGGTATGCCAGCGACGGGATATTTCGATCCGGACTTATTTCCTTCAAGCTGAACGAAGATCCGTCGGTCGTCTAGAGAGTTATCCAGAATCTTCACATTACAGCCCCGAATAGGCGTATTGGTGAGAAGCTTCTCCAGCAGCTTAGGGAGCCAAATCTTATCGTGTGCTTTCTCTATACCTATGAAGACGCTGGACCTGTTAAAATTATACTGAACAAATTCAGTGACCCGGATGAGCTGAAGTTCCGCAGACAACTCTGGAAATCAACTGTTTTGGGCATATGATGTGACGTTGTTCCAGTTGAGTGTTGATCCTGTTAAGGAGTGCTCGTTCCATCACTTTCACCGTAATAGACTATAAGCTTATCGGGGGATAGTGATCTGGTCGTGAATGACCTTTCCCAGGCTTCTGAATTTTGATAATGTGAACTGTGTTCCATGTGTACGGGAAGTACTCCAGTAAAAGACAGCTATTAATAAAGCCGATAAGCAGTACCAGGGACCAGCGGATTTCGCGGGAATTGTTTGAGTTCAGCATTGCCGATGTTGCCCTGGCCAGGTGATCTGTTCTTGACCCCTTGAGGCGCCGTCTGGAGAGGACGACCCTGCGTCTATCGCCACCGGAAGTCAGTGACTATGTGAGGTAGTCTGTTGGTTGCGGACCTGCCAGAGTCGGTGGCGCCAAACGTGATCTTCGCCTTGTTTCCTCAAACCGAACAATCGTAGCTTTAGCTCACCTACCAGAAATTCATCACGTCCAAAAAAGGCACATTGTAAATAATAAGCGTCTCAACAAGTGGTAACTGGCAGACCCACAGATGTCTGCGCATTACTGCATTTTTGCGCATGAAAATTCTTCAATTTGTGAGTGCAACGATCCGATTGGCTATCGTCAAAACTGGTTAAATCGGAAGCGGTGCGAACTACACAATTTTTTTCTTAATATTTGTTTGTCAGCACAACCCATCCTGCAAACCCATTACGAGCTTGTCAGACGGTCTCTGACCACCATGTATATAGCACAAGTTGCACGAATTACTGATTGAATATTCCCAGTAAAAACCTGTTGGGGCACAGTAGCGGATATATTTGGATTAGAACTGCAGCAACGATATTGCCAGCTGTTGATCGTGCAACACAACTACTTGCACTGCAGGTAAATTTTCTTGTCTTGATCACCATCACACTAAAGTAACCAAATTTCTCGTTACCGGAATTTATACGTTAGATATGTAGTGTTTGCAGAAGTGCGTTTATCACCGCAGCAAATTCTCGGTAGAGTGACCAGGCTGTTGCAGTTGCCGATGACTGTAACTGACTGAATACCCGAGAGCAATACTGACAGGTGAATCGTCTGTAACCTTAAGACCACAAGTGAGTATTCTGCATAGAATGTCGTGGATTCCGGTATGTGTGCGCCTGAATACTGGGAATTAATAAAAAAAAAGTCGCTTATGAAATGAATCAGACGTTTCTCTCTTCAAGTGGGGAAAACTAGCAGAGGGATTGAGCAAGAAACCACCTACAACCTCATCGAATGATCTTCTTTTGCATACGCCTGAGTCGGTTTAGGTACAATGTGGAAACGTAAATGAGGATAATCAAATGCAGCACTGAGCCCACTGATCTCCAATTCATTCCCGTTTGTGGAGCATCTATGGTGGGCTTCAGATCGTCCTACAGAGTGTGTTTTAAAAAGAGGAACCGTGGGAGCAGGAACAACGAAATATTACCGCCTCCGGGTTAATATGGACTAACTGCCTGTGAATATTAAAATAAAGTAAGTCTGCCGAAAAAGTTTTTAACGACCTAACGGGGCGTAATCAGCAAGAAGGAAAAATTAAGGAAGGAGACTGGGAGTGACTACATATAATTCTAATGCGGGGATGAATGTGTGTGTGTGTGTGTGTGTGTGTGTGTGTGTGTGTTTCACTGTCTGAGAGAGAGAGAGAGAGACAAGAGAGAGAGAGAGAGAGAGAGAGAGAGAGAGAGAGAGACTAACAGACCGGACTAGAGAGTTTAAAAAAAGAAAACAGACAGAGAGAGAGAGGGTGAGGGGGGGGGGGGGAGATCCGAAAAACATAAACCTAGAAAGGAGAAGAGTCCGCTTCCATCACAGAAGATCAACTTCTTTCACTGCAGTGCTGAGTGAACTCCGAGCAATGCAAAGTTTTTCGTCGTGAGAGCCCTGTGGGCTGGTCGGTGCGAAGGTGTGGGAAGGAGCCAGGGGAGCGGTGTGCTGACACCACGTACCTCCACAACGATCGGATGGACGGCCTTCACTCGGTGGCCGATCCTATTGCTCGTTCCCGAAGGCCTGATCGCGAAGACAGCTTTTAGAGTACTTTCAGAACAGAGAAAACGTTAGTTAATGGCGCCTTAATAATATCACAACTACTTCAAGCAGCAAGAGACAATAATCCACTATCCACATCAAATCTGTAATTGAATCAGCATTTTTTCAACGACCTGTCAGTACCTATTAATTCCATAACCAAAGTCGTATGAAACCGACGGTACCTGTGTGTTCGATAAGCAGCGTAAGTGCACACTGAGGTGACGAAAGTCGTGGGATACGTCCTAATATCGTGTCGGACCTAATTCAGTCAGGCGTAGTGCAGCAGCTTGACGTGGCATGGATTCAATACATCACTGGAAGCCTCTGCAGAAATATTGAGCTATGCTGTCGTCCATAATTGTGAAAGTGTCGCCTGTCCAGGGTTTTGTGCACCAACTGACCTCTCGATTATGTCCCATATACGTTCGATGGGTGGCCAATTCGTTCACGCGAATTCTGCAGAATGTTTTTCAAACCAGTCGCAAATAATTGTGGCCCCAATGAGATGAAGAATTATCGTCCATAAAAATTCCATCGTTGTTTGGGAACGTGAGATCCATCGATGTTTGCAGATGGTCTCCAAGTAGCCGAACATAACTATTTGCAGTCTGAGACGAAGGCGTTAGGATTAATCAACGAAAACCCCCAGTTGGGAAACGGGGCCAAAATTGGTTGGTTACTGCCGAGTTGCAATTTACAATTTCTTTGTTGATTACTTCAACCATTAAAAGTCATTTCTTTACCACTTGACCCGCAACAGATCCAAAAAAACCAGCAGGCATGAGTGCCTTTTGAAAACAATTTACTTTACAGTTAACGGCCAAGCCAATTTACTTAAAACCGGCTTTGATAAAACATTTGATAACAAATCAAAATTTTCCAAGTAATGAAATTAAAAACTTTACCGTTAATAGCCAAGCCATTTTACTTAAAACAGACTTTGATAAAGCATTTAATAACAAATTAGAACTTTCCAAGTAATGAAAGAAGAACATCAATTTCCATACAATTTCGCTACCGAACATGTAGGGATGCCTTTCGCGGGCAAGGCAAAGGTCCCGAGTTCGAGTCTCCGTCCGGCACACAGTTTTAATCTGGCAGGAAGTTTCATATCAGTGCACACACTGCTGTAGAGTGAAAATCTCATTATGGAATATAGTAATATTTTCGAATAAGTTACTACAGTCATTCTCGTCAGTCATGTAGGGCTGCAGTAAGATCAAGTAATATTAAAATGTAGACTTTCACGGCCGGAAATATCATGTCCATTATAATTATCCGGGCTGTTATGCCGTGTTCGGTTGATGAATTCTGTGTCGATTCCCAACGTTTCGTCTCCGACTGCGGGAGACATCTTCAAGGGGGTCCGTAGCTCAATGGAAGGTCCAACACACCCACTGGCTCGCTACCGACTGCCGCTAAATTCCGTGTCCGCGCGCTTCCACGCCGCGGCGTTACGTCACGTGTTTTGAAAACGTCAGTGCAATTGGCCGCTGTCCGTCGCCGTCGATCGCCGTTGCCATCGCCCAGTAGTGGGCGGGTGGTACACATCTTCTTTAACACCGGCATCCATATGCCGTTTAATTTCACACCCTCCTCCTTACGGTTGAAATTATTAGGGTGTTTAGCGATTTCGATTGCCTCCCTGTAGAGCCTTTCGTAATATCCGCTTGTGGCAGCTAGTACTTGCGTCTCCTCGAAACGAATATTGTGGTTCCCTGGCTGGAAAGCATGCTCCGCAACAGGTGATCGTTCCGTTTCTCCTCTTCTGCAATTTCCGTTGTGCTCTTCCAAACGTTTAGAAACAGTTCTTTTAGTGGTACCCACATAAACATCACCACAGCTGCATGGGATCCTATACACTCCAGCTTTTTCCAGTGGTTTGCGAGCGTCCTTGACCGGCTTAAGGTATTCCTGTATCTTCCTGGTGGGCTTGTAAATTACGGTAATATTCCGCTTCGTCAAGATCCTCCCTATTCTTTCCATTACATTTTTAACAAACGGCAGGAAACCTTAGATTTTGCAGTAGCCTGTACGTCGGTATGATTTCTGCGTGGGTGCCTCAACGCACGTTTTATTTCGGCGGACGAATATCCGTTCTTCATTAGTGCATTGTGGAGATGTTCTATCTCAGCGTCGAGCAACTCAGGTTCACAAATATTTCTAGCTCTGTCCGCTAACGTCTTGATAACACCCCGCTTCTGTTGTGGGTGGTGGTTCGAATCCCGGTGCAAATAACGGTCCGTGTGCGTGGGTTTGCGGTATACTGAGTGGCCCAAACTACCATTTTCGTTTCTAAAAACAAGCACATCGAGGAAATGTAACTTGCCGTCTACTTCCTCCTCCATTGTAAACTGAATTCTCGAGTTTATACTGTTAAGATGTTCGTGGAACCGGCTTAGTTCCTCCCTACCATGTCTCCACAGCACAAACGTGTCATCCACGTATCGGAACCATACATTTGGTTTGTTGCTGGCAGTACCTAAGGCCTGTTCTTCGAATTTCTCCATAAAGAAGTTTGCAATTACGGGACTTAGGGGGCTTCCGATAGCCACGCCATCCGTTTGCTCATAAAACTGTTCATTCCACTTGAAGTATGTGGTCGTCAAACAACACTTAAACAGTTCTGAAATATCGGCAGGAAAAATTCGATCCAGCTGTTCCAATACATCATTAAGTGGAACCATGGTAAACAGCGATACCACATCGTAGCTGACCAATATGTCCTCCGGCTGGACCACTATGCCATTCAATCTGCTGATGAAATGTGTCGAATTCTTTATATAAGAGTCCGAACGGCCCACATGTGGTTTTAGCAACGTAGACCCTCAGTTATCTTTCTTTACATATTTAACTTGTCGTAAATTACAGTGGCTGATGTGGCTTCTCAATAATTATATAACAGAAAAATTATCACGTTTTAGATTTTAACTTCAAGTAACAAATGTGAATACCATGAGCTTTAATTGACGATTGACACTAGTGTTTCGTAAAAAGGGGATGTAACAGATGAGACTTCTGCAGTTCTGAGTGAGGCCTTATGCGCTCTTATGCGGCATCGCATGTGTTCATTACCTTGTCGGTGGTTAGGCAGCGTCAGGGGCGATGGGCGGCGCAGCTCCACACACCTCGCCGTCTCGGTAGCAACTCTCTCAAACTTCTCCTTACTACTGATTACCGAAGTCGGCTTAAGAAAAAGGTATCTGGCTGTGTTTGCAACTGACCAATCTGCATCTCAATGTTAAGCTCCGCCTACAAAAATTCTGTCTATCCAATGAGGAACATTATAATGGTGGGGCAATGTTTTTAATGTTTGCTACGTAACAGACACATGTATAGTCTCACGCTAAAACTTGCAGCTGGTGTGGCCCTTTTAGTGTTATCATAAGATCTATAATGTTCTTCTGGAGGGCTCTATCTTTTAACATGGGCTGGGGGGTGGACCTCCAGGTAGTCGGCCAGCAACGTGGGTGTCACTTATCGTAGGGCCTTCTAGCCTACACGACTCTGCTCTCGGCTTCTGTCCTCGCTTCTCCCCTCGGAACTGCGTCTGTTTCACGGTGAGAAGGTATGACATGCATTTAGGCATTCCTGTGTTAGTCTGTGGTATTCCATTTGCTCACTTGTTGATCGTATTACTTTGGTTAATTTAATGTCAGGATTTATTTGGAACTATGTGACATATTGCCGGATTTGCTATCATGTCAGGTTTTCATGGAAGGTGTTGGATTTGCCTGACAACTTACACACAGATTGTTAAAACAGGCTCTGGTAAATATACGTAAACATGTAATCAGACATGCAGTCAGCACACCACTTGACGTAACTGTTCTTTGTTAGACATACACATCACATGGCACTTTAGACTTAAACTTTACAAGGTGGGAGAGCTGGAACCAAACTGATGCATTGTGTTTCTCTCCATTTTATTGTTCTCCCATTGACTGAGAAGAAGGGTTTCTCACGAATTTTATACCGCATGACCACCGTCGACTTACCTCATGACCTTGAATACAGCTCACATAATTACCTAAGACAGAGATGGTAAGAAAGAGATTTAGGAACCAGGTTTTAAATTGTGAGATATTTCCAGGGGCAGATGTGGACTCTGACCACAATCTATTGGTTATGACCTGTGGATTAAAACTGAAGAAATTATAAAAAGGTGGGAATTTAAGGAGATGGGACCTGGATAAACTGACTAAACCAGAGGTTGTACAGAGTTTCAGGGAGAGCATAAGGGAACAATTGACAGGAATGGGGGAAAGAAATACAGTAGAAAAAGAATGGGTAGCTTTGAGGGATGAAGTAGTGAAGGCAGCAGAGGATCAAGTAGGTAAAAAGACGAGGGCTAGTAGAAATCCTTGGGTAACAGAAGAAATATTGAATTTAATTGATGAAAGGAGAAAATATAAAAATGCAGTAAATGAATCAGGCAAAAAGGAATACAAACATCTCAAAAATGAGATCGACAGGAAGTGCAAAATGGCTGAGCGGGGATGGCTAGAGGACAAATGTAAGGATGTGGGGGCTTATCTCACTAGGGGTAAGATAGATACTGCCTACAGGAAAATTAAAGACACCTTTGGAGATAAGAGAACGACTTGTATGAATATCAAGAGCTCAGATGGAAACCCAGTTCTAAGCAAAGAAGGGAAAGCAGAAAGGTGGAAGGAGTATATAGAGGGTCTATACAAGGGCGATGTACTTGAGGACAATATTATGGAAATGGAAGAGGATGTAGATGAAGGTGAAATGGGAGATACGATACTGCGTGAAGAGTTTGACAGAGCACTGAAAGACCTGAGTCGAAACAAGGCCCCCGGAGTAGACAACATTGCATTGGAACTACTGACGGCCTTGGGAGAGCCAGTCCTGACAAAACTCTACCATCTGGTGAGCAATATGTATGAAACAGGTGAAATACCCTCAGACTTCAAGAAGAATATAATAATTCCAATCCCAAAGAAAGCAGGTGTTGACAGATGTGAAAATTACCGAACTATCAGTTTAATAAGTCACAGCTGCAAAATACTAACACGAATTCCTTACAGACGAATGGAAAAACTAGTAGAAGCCAACCTCGTGGAAGATCAGTTTGGATTCCGTAGAAACACTGGAACACGTGAGGCAATACTGACCTTACGACTTATCTTAGAAGAAAGATTAAGGAAAAGCAAACCTACGTTTTTAGCATTTGTAGACTGAGAGAAAGCTTTTGACAATGTTGACTGGAATACTCTCTTTCAAATTCTAAACGTGGTAGGGGTAAAACACAGGGAGCGAAAGGCTATTTACAATTTGTACAGAAACCAGATGGCAGTTATAAGAGCCGAGGGACATGAAAGGGAAGCAGTGGTTGGGAAGGGAGTAAGACAGGGTTTTAGCCTCTCCCCGATGTTGTTCAATCTGTATATTGAGCAAGCAGTAAAGGAAACAAAAGAAAAATTAGGAGTAGGTGTCAAAATCCAGGGAGAAGAAATAAAAACTTTGAGGTTCGCCGATGACATTGTAATTCTGTCAGAGACAGCAAAGGACTTGGAAGAGCAGTTGAATGGAATGGACAGTGTCTTGAAAGGAGGATATAAGATGAACATCAACAAAAGCAAAACGAGGATAATGGAATGTAGTCGACTTAAGTCGCGTGATGCTGAGGGAATTAGAGTAGGAAATGAGTTTTGCTATTTAGGGAGCAAAATAACTGATGATGGTCGAAGTAGAGAGGATATAAAATGTAGACTTGCATTGGCAAGGAAAGCGTTTCTGAAGAAGAGAAATTTGTTAACATCGAGTATAGATTTAAGTGTCAGGAAGCCGTTTCTGAAAGTATTTGTATGGAGTGTAGCCATGTATGGAAGTGAAACATGGACGATAAACAGTTTGGACAAGAAGAGAATAGAAGCTTTCGAAATGTGGTGCTACAGAAGAATGCTGAAGATTAGATGGGTAGATCACATAACTAATGAGGAAGTATTGAATAGGATTGGGGAGAAGAGAAGTTTGTGGCACAACTTGACCAGAAGAAGGGATCGGTTGGTAGGACATGTTCTGAGGCATCAAGGGATCACCAATTTAGTGTTGGAGGGCAGCGTGGAGGGTAAAAATCGTAGAGGGAGACCAAGAGATGAATACACTAAGCAGATTCAGAAGGATGTAAGTTGCAGTAGATACTGGGAGATGAAGAAGCTTGCACAGGATAGAGTAGCATGGAGAGCTGCATCAAACCAGTCTCAGGGCTGAAGACCACAACAACAACAATTGCCTAAGGCTTGTGAGGTGTTCCTTGGGTAATTCTGATACACAGTGGTTCCCCGGAGACAGGAGGAATGGAGGGGGGAGTGGAGGTTGTTTTGAATATAAATTGTCCAAGTGTGTAACCCGACCCTGGAAATCCTTATCTTACCTACTGGTACCCTTGCCCGTGCATCAGAAAACCCACCGAACGATATGGAAATCGATGACAGCCACTATGTAGTACGTCTGTGGGAGCGCGGTCGCCAACACAAGCGTCACTGCATGCCAAGCCTGCCTTACTGGCCTATTAGGGCTTGCGGCGGCTCTTCAATGCCAGCTGCGTGGTTGCTTCATCCACCAGTTGTGTTCTTGGTTCAGAATTCGCTGCTTTTGGTTTCGATCTTGGTTTGCCCGTAAAAAGTATTATCCTGCCGAGGCGTTTCCATTGTCTGTTGCTCTCTCGTGTTGCGCTCTTGATCTTTCGCGACTCGCTGTCCATGCTCTTGACCAGTCAGCAAACCACCACTATTTATGAAATTGTTTCCAAACTTTCTTGATTCTAATCACTATAAATCTATAGATAAGAAGCCCCATATAACAGATCCTGGGCCAGGACTTGCACTGACAACCTACTGATTTCTCTTACAGATTTTCTTATCTATAGTTCCTTGAAGTACTATGGAGTTTACGCCTTGATATTCCCAGACAAATCTTCAGAGAACCTCTTAGTTGCTTATTATTCCACCTACTTTTCAGTGTGCTTCAATCCTCTTCTTTCTGGTGTTCCCACAGTCCACACTCATTTCAATGCAACGTTGTGCTCCAGACACACATTCTCAGAAATCAGCTTCTAATATTTGACAGTAGTATTTCTACTTCCCAGGATTGCCCTCTTTCCCTGTTCTTACCCGATTCTTATGTCTTCGTCACTTTGTTCATCATGCGTAATTTTGGTTACAAAATATTAGAATCCCTTCACTTCTTTTACTTTGTGGTCCCTAATTTTGATGTCTATCTCTGAAGGGTGGCAAGTCACTCTCTCACATTTTACTAATCTGTCGGTCAGATTAATATTCATATTTCATGTCATGATCTACTGTTCCCCAGTACTACATTTGTCAAGTTTACTTTATGACTATTTTATATGACGAAAGTGTGAGCAGAATGTTCCTATAACTGCATGTGTAGCCTTTAGAGAACTTGTACCGGAGGGGCTGTAGTGAAGGCGATGGAGAACAGGGAGAAAGATCGATTGTGGGCCATAAATGTTGTGTCCGCAACTTAGCTGTCTTAGTGATTCGGGGAAGCAACGTTCTGTGAATTGTACCCGATCTCGTGCTGTGGTACTCCTCTCTTCCCACTTAGGGTTGGAGCAGGGGGCGCCGCCTCGCAAAACATTTTACCTGGACCAGGCGACAGTTGAAACGTCCCCTTAGAACTAATTATCCACGACTGTCCTTAAACTGACACACAATATTTTGTTAGCGCAACGCAATCTGACTTTCAAAATTCCCTACAAAAGAATGGCCCTGACTAACATTAAACTATACCTTTCACAAATCACTTACCTCACAAAAATCTTCGCTGCTCAAGCTACTGCAATACAGCGAGCGCCACTACTGCCAGCTAAATAAAAGATTCAAACTATGGAAGGCACTAACTACTGATAGGGATAGTTAGCAAATGAAAGATATTAATAGAGAAGAAACAATGTATTTACCTT
Organism: Schistocerca americana; assembly: GCF_021461395.2. Taxonomy (NCBI): domain Eukaryota; kingdom Metazoa; phylum Arthropoda; class Insecta; order Orthoptera; family Acrididae; genus Schistocerca; species Schistocerca americana. The sequence goes on along the minus strand of NC_060123.1, from coordinate 168,710,452 downwards.
GATATCATCATATATAAATATAGCAGTTCATGACAAACTTCAAAACTCCGCCATCTCTCTCCCCACATCCACCACTGCTGGCGGCTCACCTCCAACTGCGCAACGCTACGCGCTGTTCACATCCAGCTGCCTAACACTACAATGGCGAGTATTACAACAATGCAAAGCAGCCACAGACTGCACACAGCACAGCCAGTGATTTTCATATTGAGCGCTACGTAACGCTGCCAATAAGAAAACATCAACAGCCTACTTACATAGCCCCCATGCTCCCCACAAAAAATTTTACAAATTGGTTTGGGCAGTGCCCAATACAGTTTTGAAAAATTTTTTCAATATTACAATAACCAAGATATCAAATGCACACACTTATTGATACAACGTTGGTCAAAAGCTCAAATTTTCTCACAGTCCATAAAGACAGTCCAAATCGTACATAACAGTAGAATAGCAGTGTTTTTCTCAAAGTCTGAGCAGTAAAAGAAAATGCACACGGAAGTAGTGGATTTCCATGCAGTCTTGAAGAAGTAGCGTTGTCCTTCCAACGGAAAGACAGTGCTGACTCTAGACATGCTGACAGATAATGGGCCACAACAGAGCAAACCCACAGCAGAGTCAGTCGTAGTTTGGAAGAATATTGGTAGGTTGGTCATCACAGAGCAGACCCACTGTAGTCCTGGTAGAGAGTATGGTATTGGTGGGCCACCAGAGGTGCAGACCCACTGTAGTCCTTGTAGAAATAATGGTATTGGTGAGTCATCAAAGATGCAGACCCACTGTAGTCCTTGTAGAGATAGCCAGCAGCCATCTGTTGTGACTGTGCAGGTGCACAATCACCATTGAAGAGTCTTGCGGATAATATAGCAAGTCCATAAACCACCACTTGTGCACTCACAAAGTTTTTGAAATTGTCCTTAGAACCAGCAATGCTGTTATCCAGTCCCTTGCTGAGTTATTAACACATGTGCAAACACTATCAGTCCCTACTTCTCACATATTGTCCATGTACTATGACCAACAGAAACGTGTGCAGTGAAATGTAACTAACAAGTTAATAATATCATGAACTGATGACAATTACAATTTTATAACATAAGAATACAATTACTAAGGTACAAAATACATCATTAAAGAACATAATAATACAGATAACATTTGTAGTACAGGCTTTACAAAAGAATCGAACTAACATATACATCAGTGGAATTATGACATGAGTACATACATAAAAGATCACAATAACTTTTGAAACATCAACTTCACACATGAGCATTAAACAGAACGGAATTAATAATGTCTAACATCTTTACAAAGTAAATAACATATTATTAATTCCAATTATATTCGAGGATAACAGTATTCCTCATCATAGTGAATGTAGCTTAATATTAAAAGAAGAAAAAAATTCTATGAAACTACACAGAGACAGGAAGAAAACAAATACACAAGGGTACACAAACATATAGTGGGATAACACAAAAGGGAAAGGACAGGGTTGGTTTTACTGCAGTATTTTGCATGGAGATCTCCCTTTGTTCATCATTATTCCCAAAAAGTCCTATCTAAGCCTGCCTTCTGTATTTTGTTCACATCCTCTGTCAATAATAGTTTTTCTCCACTGTACAGTATCCTATTTCTTATAAATTTATAATAGTTAGTTTCTTATATAGTCTACCCCCTCTTAAGCTAACTTAAATCTACTGAGCTCAGATGCTAAACTAAGGGACGAGGCAATGCAGCAGCACATAAAACAATTAATATAAACAGCAATAAAAAAAATGGAAAATCGCAAAGCAAGCTACAGTAAATCTAAATTACCAAGCAATTCAACATTACAACTAATATGAGGCAATGCGCAGCACCAAAAAAATAAATCTGGCTTAGCAGAGTAACACAAATTAAAGTTCAGTAGCACTATGCCTGGCAAACAGCAGCTTATATCTAAACATGACATAGCTCAAGCAGAAAAAATAGTACACTAAAGATAACAATGCAGATAAGGGAAATGCATAATCACATCTTAATGTCTAAGTAATTAAAGTGGTGCACCACAACAACTTATTGTAAAAGAAATATTACCATGTACTTGAAAAGAATATTATGTATGCAGTTACTGTTACCAGTCCCTTCTTATTGTTCTTTCCTTTCCAAGTGCTCCTTTTTTAAAGAATGTGGATTACAAAATTATTATTTAATAGATCTGTTGACAGAAAGTGTTCATATTAGCAAATGCATTTTATTTTATAAAAGCAATGCTGCAACACAGCTGGAAACCAGATATCAAGTGAAATAAGCAACTACGAAAAGCAAAGCATAAAAATATCATTCAATAGTCATGTGGCATTTCGTAAGTCAGTATCTCTCAACTCTCATAGAAAGACACTTGTCATAATCAGGTGTGCAGATGTACGAATATTTCCCATCAATTCATAAGTATTGCAGTAATTAGCACAAAGTACGAGTAATCATATGTTTTCAGGTAATGAGCGTGTAATATTTGCGATGCTTTCTACAAAGGAATGTCAATAGCAAGGTTAATGGAAGTAATGAGGGTGTCGCATTTGCAATATTTTCTCTAAAGGAAATTCAATGGTGAGGATAAAGGCCTGCCTTTTTTCTTTTCTTTTCTACCTGTGCTTCCGGAAAGGCACACCCTAATGGCTTGTTCTCCAGGTGTTTGACACAGCTGCGTGCCCACGACGCATTATGTGCAGGTGGTCACTTAACTTTCTTACGGAAATATTTACGACACCAGTTTCCGCTACAGTGACAGTCTCACATAAAAATATTTCACAGGTCAAGAATTAGCGCTGCAAATCTGTAGAAAGAAAATCCTATAAATATAAGTGTCCAAATAAAATATTCGTCAGCATTGTGATACAGTCACGCATTTACGCACATTTCATAACTCTTAAAGTACGATTCTTGGTTTCCAACATCCTGTTTCACAAGTCAAGAGTCCCTACCCACTATTCATTACTCCTTACCTTATTACACATATACGTATCCATCGACACTCGTCAATATTTCGTCATTATAAATATGAAGCATAATCAAATAACTCATATAGCCTCAGCCTATTAATCATAAACATACCTCAGCAGCATAATACACATCGTCGTCGTAAAAATAACATCATAACACCTCAGTCAAATCTCAAAATCGTCGTAGCTTCCTCCAATAATTAAAAAAATTCTCTGCTCATGTCAAAAGTGTCACTGCCTCAAACGTACTTTAAAAATCATGATCTCATACCAAATACATCATTCAAAGCTCTCATAGTATCACAATGATTCCGAAAAAATATGAACAGTTTACAAAGTACAGACAAAATACAGTTTCATAAGTGTGAAGTTATCCAACTGTGTAATTACGTAAACATCTGTCACTGATATAGTAAAATAAATGTTTGTCTCTCTCAGTTAAATGATCAGATAGCTGTGTAATTTACTTGTTAGAGAAATATGGTACGGATGTGTAAAGTTGTATAAGCAAATACCATATTAGCTAGGGTTCCTTGTGGTTGCCACACACATGGTACACAAAGTAAGTGTGTACCCCCCTGAGGATTAATGTAATTATACCCTCAGGTGTTACAGATTACAGCAATGGAATGAAATGTATCATGGAAAAACATCGTATCATTGTACTTCAAATATCTTTAAAAATAAATGTTTTAAGTACAAAATTAATCACTCAAATGCGTGTCCTGTAGCGCTAAATGTGCGTCTTGCTGTAAGATAATTTCTGTGGAAGTGTCGTAGTTATCGTCCTCCAAAAGCTACGTTCTGCAGAAGCCAATGTACTTACCTCATGATAAACAAAAGTGAAATGCTTTGCGTATAGATATCGTAGTTATTATGCTTATTGGCGTGATGAAGAAAGTACTGTACAGTAACGTATTGTTATGCCACGAAAAAGGCTGTCTCATTGTTGCTATACCACAAAAGTTACTACTAAAACATGTTTTTCTTCCTAGAAGAATTCAGAAAACTGTGCAGATATAAAACAGATACACTGCAGAAGCAACATTGTAAATTGTCACTCATTAGTAGCGTCGTGATAACATCGTGTAGTTGTCACTTAAACTAACCACTGTGTCGTCTGGTATCTCACAGAAAGTACATTAAACCCAGAATGTATTTTCAAGTAAACCAAAATGTTGCATTAAAAGCTCATTAGCAGTACCAGTATGTGTCCTAAGTATGTAAGCCTGATAGTCGTTACGTAATCGTGCAACTAACAAGCAAGAATGTACAAATACAACACTGTGTCGTCTGTTCACTATAACAATGCATTCGTAATTTCTGTTTAAAAATGTTCCCTAGGTTCTAGACTGGATATTTAACTTCAAACATTGTTGCATGTTAACAGTTTCTTTAGTCAGACAAAGCATACTAGAAATGTGAAGTGAAAAGTTTTATGGCAAAGACAAAGTTAAAAAAGCAGATTATCTTTCAATAAACGGTTTTACGTGTGAAATGTGGTGTAAACCTTTACTCTTCCTAGTACGCAGAGTTTCAACTTCAACGCAATTATCATGTGGTATACGTTGGATTCTGTAAGGTCCATTGTAAACTAGAAAGAATTTGTGACTCAAGTGTTTCTTCTTATGTGACAATGAATGAGCTTTAATGAGAACTTTCTGACCAATATACAATTTCTTTGCATTTGCTTTGCCGTGTAGTTTTCTCCTTTTGTCTGCTGCAGATTTTATATTTTTAAGAGCCAAATCAATTATGTCTTTGTGTCGAAGTTTACGTGTATTCGGGAAAGGTACAAGCTCTCTGATTCTGTTCGGTGGTTCTTCATTCTTCAGTACAAGAGTAGGTGGTAAAGCAGTGGAATCATGAGGCATTTCATTCAGCACATTTTGAAATAATTGTAGATATCTCTCCCAATGCTGATGCTTCCTGTGACAATAAAGTCTGCAAAGCTTATTGATTTCTTTCATAATCCGTTCAGATGGGTTACAATGTGGTGAGTACAATGAAATAAAAACAGGTTTGATTTTATGATTCCGAAGCATGCGTGACCAAACAGCGGATCTGAATTGAGGTCCGTTATCTGAAATGACTTTGCTAACGTGTCCAACTTCACGTAAGAAATTTTTAACAAAGGCGTTGGATACAGATCGTCCAGTGGCTTTACGTAACGGAGTGAAAGAAACAAATTTTGAAGTAAGTTCAACAGCTACTAGAACGTACGAAAATCCATTGGATGTTCTGACAAGCGGTCCCAAGAGATCAACAGCAGCAAATTCTTTTAATTTAGAAGGAATAATAGGAAACAACGGAGCACGATGTGAGACAGTAGATGGTTTCGCCTTTTGACAAAGTTTACAAATAGACAAGACTCTTCGAATTCTTTTTTCCATATTGTTAAAATAACAAGTCGTTCGAAGAATTTGATAACATTTTCGTGGACCAAAATGTGCGTAGCTGAAATGAATGTACCAAATGAGCTTATTAACAAAATCGTCAGGAATGCAAAGTACCCATAACTTGTCATCAACAGTGCAGCGTTTGAACAGTATGTTGTTTCTAACCAGATAATAATGCCGAATCTGTGTGTGTGTCTTTTCATGCCATTTGCTCTTGATGTCTTTCCAAATCGGATCTTTATCTTGTTCATGAGCAATGTCCTTTAAAGATGTGGCGATGAAGTTTTCAAAGGCGACTTTCTGAATGTAAAGAATACTGAAATTTTTCTCGAGGTTGCCTTCTGTGTTACTTTTCTCAAGCCCAGCCGGTGCGCGAGACAATGCGTCCGCAACAATGTTCTCCTTGCCGGGAATGTAGACTATTGTGAAGCGGAATTCTTGCAGAAACAATGCCCAACGTTTTAACCTGTCATGATTTAATTTTGAAGACATAAGAAATTGTAATGCACGATGATCACTGTATACTTTTACGTGCTTACCAGAAAGAAAGAAACGGAATTTGTTAAATGCCCAAACGATAGCTAAAGCTTCTAATTCAGTAACGGAATAATTTTTTTCAGATTTTGTTAGCACTCGGCTAGCAAAAGCAATGGTTTTCTGAACGGTAGTGTCATTTTCTATGGCTTCTTGAAATAAATGGGCACCAAGACCGACTTTAGAAGAATCTGTGCTAAGGCAGAAATCTTGTGACAGATCTGGATGAGCTAAGATTGGCGCGTGAAGTAACGCTTCTTTCAAAGAATTGAATTCCAATTGTGCTTGTTCGTCCCAGTTCCAAATAGTATTTTTTCCAGTGAGAGAACAAAGTTTTGGTGTAACAAGAATTTGCATATTCAGAAAGCGACGGTAAAAATTTACGAGACCTAGAAAACTGCGGACTTGTCTTTTTGTGGATGGAACTGGAATGGCTCTGATTGCTTGTAACTTTTCAGGATCCGGCTGAATGCCTTCAGAAGAAATAATGTGTCCCAAAAACTTCACCTTTGTCCTACCGAATTCAGACTTTTCCAAGTTAACTGTAATTCCAGATTCTGCAAAAATACGTAACAAACTGTTGAGGATGCGATTATGTAGTTCCCATGAAGCTTCTGCTATTAGAATATCGTCCACATATAAGGTGATGTGACGTTTTAAGAACTCAGGTAATATGGAATTTAGCCCGCGAATGAATGCTGCTGAAGAAATGTTCAAACCAAAGGGAAGTTTCCGAAACTGATAACAAACGCCGAAACAAAGGAAAGCTGTGTATTTTCTACATTCTGGATGGAGTTCGATCTGATAAAAGCTGGATCTGAGATCAATGGAAGACAACACTTTTACACCATTAAAATTTTGAAGAAGTTCTTCCAACGTTTGCGGCCTGTCTGTTTCAGGAATAATGATAGTATTGATTTGTCTCGAATCTAAGACAAGCCTGATCGATCCATTTTTCTTCTCAACAACATGTAATGGATTGTTGTATGAGCTTACTGCAGGCTCAATAATGCCCTCGTCAAGCATAGATTGTATTTCTGTTCTAACACGGTCCCTATAATGTGATGGAATTACATATGGTCTAACACAAAATTTAGTATGCTCACGAACACGAAATTGGTATTGAAATCCCTTGATTGTTCCTGTTTTATGAGTAAAAACTGTGGAATGTTCTTGTAAAATCTCAAAAAGGTCCTGCAAGCGTAGCTGCGAAATACTTGGTGCAAATCTATATGCATGCCACAACTGTTTTACTGTACAACAATGAAAGGCTACAACTACAAAGGAGATTCTCTCTACAATTACGCGCTAGCAATAAACAAAAGCTACACTAAATACACAAACAACAAGAAAAAATCAGAAGATTCCAGTGAGGTATCCTAGGCTAAGGGTCGACATATGAAACGTCCCCTTAGAACTAATTATCCACGACTGTCCTTAAACTGACACACAATATTTTGTTAGCGCAACGCAATCTGACTTTCAAAATTCCCTACAAAAGAATGGCCCTGACTAACATTAAACTATACCTTTCACAAATCACTTACCTCACAAAAATCTTCGCTGCTCAAGCTACTGCAATACAGCGAGCGCCACTACTGCCAGCTAAATAAAAGATTCAAACTATGGAAGGCACTAACTACTGATAGGGATAGTTAGCAAATGAAAGATATTAATAGAGAACAAACAATGTATTTACCTTGATATCATCATATATAAATATAGCAGTTCATGACAAATTTCAAAACTCCGCCATCTCTCTCCCCACATCCACCACTGCTGGCGGCTCACCTCCAACTGCGCAACGCTACGCGCTGTTCACATCCAGCTGCCTAACACTACAATGGCGAGTATTACAACAATACAAAGCAGCCACAGACTGCACACAGCACAGCCAGTGATTTTCATATTGAGCGCTACGTAACGTTGCCAATAAGAAAACATAAACAGCCTACTTACACAGTCCGTCATGAAAGTGACCAGATGGCCGAAAGTGTACGGATGAAGCCATTTAAGAGAAACTACTGCAATCTGAGCTTCTGTGCGAACGGTGTTACGATCATAAAACTATAAGCAATCTCATGTTAAAACTTGGGACGATATAATCAGAGCAGCTGGGGCATGTGTTTACTGGAGGAAAGACTAACTGCCCTGATGCCAGGAAGTCGCCAGGTTCTTTTAGACAGCGAAAAAACCATATTTTTCATAGACACGGCTGTCTTCGTAACTTAACAGCCTTATTTCAGAAACTGGGAATGGTCAGTCTGGAAATACTAGATCTCTTTGTAAATGAGGGTCTGTGGTCCCATCTAGGTATTCGTTTCTTTTGCCAAAACATGGCTATGCTTACAGTGAGAACGACGCCTCCCTAGTTTTAAGGCTTCTTGTTTCAGACAAGAGGAATTGTGAGTCGCTGATTGACTCCCCTCAATCTACGCAAAGTAAGGGGTTGCTACCGCAGTGTAGCAACCTTAGTGCTGTGTCTGTATTGGATGCCGGGCCGGTCGGCGGCGGGGTCGGGGGTATTCAGTGAGCGGAGGACGTGTAGAAAGTGTGTGCAATGAAACAGTCATTGTTGGCCGACGTATTGGAAAATTTGTGTTTTTTTTTTTTTTTTTGAGATTCACAAGCGATAGTAATGTTAACGTGGATTTGATAACGTTCATAGTGCAGGCTGTTGCGTTTCAAACGTAATTGCGAGTAGGTATCAGTAATAATCTTCTTTATGTCCTGTCACCAACTGTTATTAAGTTAATGTACCTCGCAGGTTAAGTAGGGATCGACCATGCTTTACAAATCATTACGATACTACGTTGCTACCTCTACTAAAATCTGTGATGCTCTTGCATGCTTCTGGTTGGATGAAAAGAGTCAAAAATGGTTTCCTTTTCCTGCGAAAAAGTCAATTTGCAGATGTACGCCTCAGAGTTTGAGAACACTATGATGTTCATTTGTGTGAAAGCAACTAATGATCCTTAGTTAATGTAACATGTGTAAGCAAACAGCCAGAAAAGCAGTCATTCTCAAAACAATATTCCTAGAATAACAGTTCTGGCACATGTGCTGCCTATGACAAATGGGAACGAGAAAGAAGAAAGGACGAAAGTATTTGTCTGTCATGAGTACATTTAATGAGAAAAGGAATATTTAAAATTCTCAGAATGGGAAATTAAAACAAGAATACCAAGCAAGAACAGAAACGAGAAGATGATTTTGTAAATATATTTACATTACGAAACACACTATTATTGTAGCTGAGATTAAACAACTGTCGGCACGAGTTCTTTGTCGAACGCCAAAACACAGCGCTAAAGATAATCGCTAACAGCGATACGCAAGATGATGCTTGTACGCAATTCCCAAAGAACCGCCCCTGGCTGGGACAGTAGTGCGAAACGGCTTCGCTAGCCGGCGCATCTGCATTGCTAATGGTCTGTAGCTGCGGAAACAGCGGGAGCCAGTGCTCTGTGGGGCGGCAGGATGCGACGGCCCGACCAGGGGGAGGGGGGGGGGGGGGGGAGGCTGGCTCATCCAGCAGCCAAGTCCTGCAGCCATTTCGCGAAATTAGCCGCTGTTGGAGGCAGTCCTCCCCACTGGGTACTATCCGACTGTCTCTTTGACGTGAAGTCTAAATCAAGAAGACATGACACAAAGCGTCTACGCTTTCCAGCTTCCAGCTTTCTTTTCCAGAGTTCCTTAAGAGAACCAAGAGTATTATTTCGACCCGAAGCCATTTGATACGCTGTACGTAAGTGACATTTAAGTACTACCAGGAAAATATTAGAAGGCTTTGTAGAAAGAATGATTTCACAAATAATTTAGTGTGAACACGACGTTAGTTCTCTATCCTTTGTGACCGTTTAATGATTAGTTATACGAAAACTTACGTGAGAGAGCTCTGCATAACACTAGGCCTCTATCAGAACTTCTACCATTGTAAATATATCATATTAATAACAGTTGAAGTAAACTTCTTGTTTGTGTCAGTTCATTTCACGAAACCAGTTTCAGGAGTTTCCCATCATCGACGATATCTGTACTACAAACGACACATAATTCTTGTAACGCATTACTATAGTATTTGAAGTCGTAGCCTTTTATGTGCATGTAATACAGATACCGCCGATGATGGATAACGCACGAAACTCGTCCGGTAAAATAAAGTAGTACCAAAAAGCAACTTACGTCAGACAATCAATAATATGACATATTTCAATTTCTGGAAGCTGTCTAATGTTTTCGTATGTTTTCCAACATTATAAATAATTAACCTTTGCTGTACTGGGACAACATGAACGAGGGCGTTGCACGAGTAGTGAACAAGATCCTTGACTCTATATTCAAGTTTATCTAAGATTCGGTTGCTCGCTTGTTAGTTGTGCAGCGCTAGAGCATTCCTATTGGAGACATAATAGTGACCTGTTGTCTTTTTAGAGAGGGAGAATTGATATTTGCGAATCTGAGAAAAATTACCTGGATTATTTTATTATGAACATAAAAACTTCTTTGCATCGTATGTTATTGATTCTACTGATGGAGGAAATTCTTTAGTGGACTTTTCCAAGGTAACCAATGCATGCACAAGAAGGGAATGTTTGTTTGCCGTAACTATTAACTGAAGGAAATCTTCGTACCTGATATAATTAATAACATTCATGATCAGTGTTTATTTGATCACATCGTTTCCATTATGTCACAAATAACGCAATTGGTTGGAATGCCTATAATTTCTGTATTGAGAGATTTGAGTAATTGTTTGGGTGTTCTTATCTTGTACAGTCTCCTTTGATAATAATCAGAGTTTAATTTTTCAAGAACGACTCTCTTTACAGTAAAACCCTCCTCCAAAAAAAGAAATTTTGTAGTGAGTAGTTAATTTTTTTTTGTTTAGTTGATGCATCTGCTGAATTCTGTTTGCTTTCGAGTAAATAGTTTTCACCGAGTACGCCATTTGTTATCTTCAGCATTTAATTACATTAGTTTTTATTATTTCAAATCCAGTGTTTCATTAAGTTTAAAGTTTACTTTCATGTCACTGTTCACAGGGCCAGCCATCAGTCAGTACTGCTCAGCAGTTGAATACGATATCTACCGCAGACGTTACACGAGGAGAAAGTTTTTGGAAAAAGAATATCAGGTATTTTCATTTATAGATAAATTTTTATAGAAACTTCACAGCCGCAGAGCACCAAATGCACACGATACATCTATCACTCTCTTCGGGTTGACTGTAATATAATAAGAATTTATGAGATTCTAATAAAATCTCATCCGCATTTACAAAAATCGATAATTATACTGTAGTGACCATTTCTGTTCCAAACATTTTATTACATCTACTTCTAGAGTGCCAAATATAATTGTCCCTAACTGTTTTCTTATCCATTTACTGCGTCCTCATTTTATTTGTACTTAACAGAATCTAAAATGAGCCTCGGAATTCTTAAACAACGTACTGCGTGTGTCAGTCGTTGATACTTGACGTCTAATCGTCCCTAGTATATATTTGATCTGAACCTGTAATGAGGGCTAGACAAAAATGAGTACAGGTAAAATACTACAAGAAATTGAACAAATACTTCAATAAGGCAGAGCTCGTTGTTGCAGGGAATTAATCACTCAGCATTGGTCCTTCTACATTTGTTACTTGTGATACATTATTTTCTGTTAGAGGTACTGGAGACTGTTGATCGGTAACTACGTCTTTAGAGATATTTCACGATGATTAAGGAGAGTATGATTAAAAATAGAAACAATAGGATATGTTTCTCTTAGGCTTTTAATTATGTGGACAAATTAGGCTCAATCATTACTCTCACCCCAACGTAGAATCTCATATTGCTTTACATTAGCTTCATATTTCAGACAGTTTTGTACAAAGGAAGTGATAAAGAAAGGTAAACTTAAATCAGTTTTGAAATGATACAAAATAAATTACCAAACAATGGGTATTAAGAAACAGGCACTGCACAGAAAAAATGACTGCTATTTTTCTTGTATTTCTGAAATAATGGTATGTAAAAAAGATTCCTCTGTATAAATATATCAAACATATTTCACTATCCTCTTTACAGGAATTCGTATTAACACAAGGTAGTTCAGACACGCGATGAATCACTTAAGCAGTTAACTCACTGATCACACATGATGCGACTGTGGTGCAGAAGAGCAAACTATCCCTCACCTGATCTTCGAATGTCCTGCGAGGAGGTTTGAAGGAGAATGGATGGGTATCATGAATGCTACTCCACGTGCTGTTCAGTGGGTGACCTGCTTATATGTGGACTTGTAATAGCTACAGTGGCTGTCTCTCTAATCTTTCGCATATTGTTACTTGCAATAAATCATTTCATAATATATTTGTAATTCGTTTATTACATCAATTAATAGTATATGTGCAATTTTACTCTGTAGATGCCATACGCTAAATATTTAAATAAATAAACTTAAGCAGTTAAAGTTATTATTTCGGAACAAGGAAACGTTTTTGCCCAAGAAGTTATGCAATGCTATCTCCTCATTTCCGGGATGTAATACAAAAGGTAGGAGGAATCGTGTCTGTCATACCAAACGTGATACTGTCATTGCTAGTTTATGTTGATAATAATTCTCCGCTAAATATTTCCAGAATATTACAACCTATATGTAATAAAGTATACTGAAAGCTACTCATTTAAATTACTGCCGTCTAGAGTTATTTTAACCTCCATTTAGTTCCGATACTCTACTTTCCAACTTCTATGTCGGCATACGAGTATTTCACGCTAGATGTGTTTCTACATCTGTTCGTACTTCTAAACTACATCTTATGACAAACTAGGTATTAAATACGTCTTAGCCCTTCTCACAATTCATATCACTCCAATACTTATCAACCTCACTTTTCCCATTATTTTTATACTGTCTGACACACGGCACTCCAAAATCTGCAACTTTAACACTCGCATTTTCTGGCATCTTAAAAACCGTCGGTGGAACAATCAGGCAATATACAGCAACACATGCAGTAGAGTAACTTGTGATATTAGTAAGCACAACCCTGAAACTTCTGAAAATAAAGTTGTGCCGAATCAGTTTCCGGAAACTTGGTTACGCCTTTCTCGGTTAGTATTCTTACTGAGCTATATAAGTTATACTTGCATTCCTTATGGACTGACTCCAGTCGGAGACTTGCCTGAAGAAGACGTAAAAGAACCCTCAATTTTTCAATCAGTTGTCTGCAGAACATAGTGATCAAAATCCTTGTCCCGATCGGAAATATTCGCATCCAATGAACTAGCTGTTGCGCGAAAGTTAAGGCGTTATCTGTACTCTCTTCGACTGTAAATATGCTTTTAATCTATTTGGAACTTGAATAACATAAAATATGCACCTCCAGAGTGAAGGATACCTTGTGGAAACAATATTTTTATTAGGAAGCTGATAGTGGCTGTTGTGTTGATTCTATGATTTTTGTCAGCCATCAGCAAGAAAATTACGATATTATGGAATTAGGGAACGTTTATTAAATTAGGTTTAACTCTTATTTCTGTTTGTAGAACGCTGATGGTTACTTTAGTCTGCTGCATATCCAAAATGCACTTCCGGATGAATACGGGATTTAAAATTGACTTTCGGTATGTTTTGTATTACTACAGCTTCTTTTCACTTTACACGTTAGTTACTGACCACTTAGCTGTCCATATACTGCCAGAGTTGCATTTCTTGACGGTGCTAGAAGAGTAGCTTTGTCGTCCAGCTCTCACCTGAGCTTGGAGCAAGTAATGTAATGAAAGAAATCGCTACATTTATCACTGCTAGTAATTTAATCATTATAATGAAACTTATTTCATTGTGTTTTGCACCAATTAGTCTATCATTGATGACATTATACTCCATGAAAGTGGCAACACGATAACATGTGTGCTAGAACACCCAATTTATGCGTTTGAGAGTGGAATGAGCAGGAGGGGGAGGGGTGTTAAGGGTCTGAGGGCCTAAGGGCATATCAGTGACACCATGCAGAAAGCGAATACGACATTTGTAGCCAATAATATTATCTTACACATACGTCCACGTCTCGTAATGTACATGTACTCTCCCTAGACATTTGTTAATGACAACTGGCTCTTGCACAATAGCGTAAAAATACTGGGATGGATCACGATAGTTTAGCTAACAAATTTCGTAACGCACTGCATGTAATTAGTATATAGTATTTCTTCATTCAAAATCGTAGCACTCTCTATTACCTGAGTTAAGGATAACAATGGCTGATAGAGATCAATGATCATATTAACAATCACGACCAATGATATCTCTGGATGCCAAATTTTACAAAGCATCTTTTCAATACGTAGTTGTTTGTAAAGAATGACTATACAGTGAACGAAAGATAGAAAACGTAAAAGTGTTTCCGAAACACGTCGTTAATAGAAAATCACGTTACTGAAGCGGATGCCCCAGGGTAAGGAAATAACTAAACGAGCATGGGAAAGCTGCAGACCATTTATCACAAGTCATTTGTTACTTCACCAAAGTCCAGCAACCTTTTACTGCACAGATACCAAAAACACTAATAAAATACGAACGATTCAGGCAGTTATTGGAAAATTTCTTCATTTGGACCAATTAATTTAAGCGAATAAAGTGCACCCATTTCAGGACTGACAAGCAAGTAGTACAAATGAATGAAACTCAAACACCTGCTCAGTGCTGAGCAAACAGTGACGGCAACGATGCTGAAGATTACAATTCCAACATTTGGCTGGTCAAAGGGAGTGCTTGACATTAATGAATATAACTTATCAGAAGCGTAGTAACATAAAATTACAGAAGTCTGATATGCGACGAGCTGACGCCCGTTAAGTACTGATATTTTATGTAACGAGAACAGAAACAATTCTCAATACAAGTCCAGTATTTGATCAATCAGAGCATAATCAAGATACCTACGTGGAAAATAATAAAATACCAATTTAATGAATTGAGCATTACACCAGTACTAAAGCTATTACTTTAAAACAAAACTCAAAACACAGAAAACACGTAAGGGGCACGTAAAGCAGCAAAGTCTGTATAAGATGGTTTAGAACAACGTGCACTATTGGTTAAATTAGCGCCTGATTGCTACGAGACAGAAACTCACATTATGAGGGATGAACCGGTGAGTAACAGATAACACCCAGCGGCAGCGGCTCCAGACTCTGCTAACAGCTGGAAAAGCCGAGAGCAAAAAAGCAAACATATAATTTGAGCATGATACTCATAGAACATATGAAAACTGTCAGACTAAGACAAGAAACTGAATCTGAGCATGGCCCCGAGCCCCAACCTAACCTTACATATTACAACAAGAATATTACAATGAGAATTACTAAAATAATTAACCGGCTAATCTTACAATGAAATAAAACAAGAAGTTAATCTAATAACTAAGAAATCATAGCTTATTGAGACACATTAACTTAAGTGACTTAAAGCGTAACAGGCAAATCTCGAGGGCTAACACTCAATTAACTACAACAGTAATTATATTTTTAAAAAAGCATTAATTTTCTTGAAAATGAGAAAATATTACCAGAGTTATAGAACAAAATTACCCAAATGAGCCAGGTTTCACCGGGCCGATAGCGTTTGCTTACTACAGCCCTAGGCAGTTGGTTGTACATTTGCTGCATCAGTCAGGGGAGCAACAACTTCCAATACAAATATGACTCGGTCTCGTCCTCAATCGTCACTAGTATACTTGGCGGCCCGGAACATATGACACAATTAATTCCGAGCCCGAATGACAAGATAAGCAGATACTGACAAGTTGCAGTTGAAGAAAATTTTAAAACACACGAATATGGCACTCAGATAATTTCAGACGGGGGCACCACAAGGTAAATTTAACACCTGAGACAGAGTGATGGAGAACCACAGGCAATCCAGCGTAGAGGGAGCAACTTGAAAACGAGAGCAGATGTGTCAATAAAGTAGCGAGTACATTACCCCCAAAGGGCAGGGCAGACGGCACCAGAAAATGAACAGCACTCCACCCCCCTTCTTCAACAACTGTGCCCTCTTAATCCAGGGTAAACCGGCTGCGTCGACATTAGGCTCAAGTACTGCCGACCAATGGCTCTCTACCGACCATCGGCCTCTTAAGCAATCGTGCGCCTGTATTCTTCATGAACAGCTACCGTACGTTACATGTCCCTCCCGTCTATCTCTCCCTGAATGCGACCGACTGACTGCCCATGTGGCCAACAACCCGCTTCAAGGAACAACATCCGAAGAGTGAAGTAACAGGCGAACGAAGCGCCACCCGGAGACTAGTCATAGACGAATTGCGCCAGAAGGCAAATACATAAAAATATAGAACGAGCCCACACGTCTCAGTTATGTGTTCCGACAAATTTCTTCAAGAATTGAAAGTTATAGAAAAATAATGCATTTTCACTCCGCTAGTCGGAAGCTTTTCTCTTGGCTAACTCAGTTCTATGACAGAGTATTTAGGATCCGTTATTGTGAATTTTTGGTATTGTAATGTATCACGCAAACAGAATTTATGAAACGCTGTTGTTGTGGGAATACTTGGAGCTCTCATCTGGAATAGGTATATAAATCTAAGTTTTTCATTGTCTTTTCAATACAGTGCGAGTAAATGTGCGGGTAGGTTCGAAGGACAGATCACGCTTTCATTTTAACCATTCTAGAAACAATAGCAATAATTTAATAAAATTACAAACATACATATTACTGGCATTACAAAATCCGTTTGATTTAATTGAGTAGATATTAGGTTTCGAGAAAAGCCCACCACATAACGGTTGGAGACGAAGTGAAATCTGAGACAGGAAGAGAGTGGGGAACCAATATGTGATCAACCTTGTTCCATAAAAAATCGTCGAATGGATCTGATATGATTTCTAACTAAGATTCATTTTAGTTTGAAACCCCATACGGGGATTTCAGTCTCATTCCTCCCGAGTTAGAATGCACTGTCGTATCCATTTTCGGTGATCCAGTGGGTTCATACAGTTGGCTTATGGTGTGAAAATGGACTTAAGTAATTTTTTATGTGGTGAGGTCGAATCACTAACTTTAAGGAATAGCGGTTTACTTCAGGAAATGTTTTAGGAAATTCACAGACTCTACGTCATACTTGCTACATTTATTACTGTGCCGATGACAGAGTTAACCTGATAATTTAGTTGCAATCTCCAAATTTTCGCTGTAGATACATCCACGAAGACATTTCATCCGAATAATTCAATTCTATTCAATTAGACGCCACTAAATCGTAAGTGTAGGACAAAAACTGGAAACGAACACATAATGTGGAGGTACGCCATTGTATAAGGGCAGTTTCTTTGAGTACTGGATAAGTGACAACGGACTTAATTATGTATAGATATTTGAAGTGGAAAGACCACATGAGGTCTTTTGTAGATAAAATTAAGAAGCAGTGTAAGATTAGACGGTAGGATACCGGGAAATTATAATTTATCTACAAATTAGATTGCATTGAGAACACTTTATGACACGTACGCACTTGTATGAGACGTACTTGAATATTGCTCACTCACATAGTACCCAAATCGGGCTAACAGTGTACACTGAGAGTATTCAAAGAAGGTTGGTGCAAATGGTGGCTGGCTTGTTGGCGTGGGGATAGCGGTTAACGTAAAGGTTGAAATATTTCGACTTCCAACGTACCTCTCTCGCACAACTCGCACGGAAAAATAAGACAAATATTAGTTCTCAGTTTACCTTCCCAAGCTCCATTCGAGAATGAAACGCCAAGAAACCTTAGTATTGGATACAAAAAATTACTCTCTATCATGAATTTTACAGTGATGTGCAAAGTGTCGAGAAAGATGTAAATTGAGATGTCTTAATGATGTCACAGGTGAGAGACTAAGTTATCCGTTATTAGCAAGCAACCTGCCATGAAAGCATACTCTTTGCGACGTACCGTCCCTGGGAGTGTACTGCAGTTTCATCTGTTTGACTTAACGAATACTTAAGGACACTGTGTTCAAAAAGAAAGAAAGGTTTTAAAATACGAGCTTATAACACATACTACATACAGGGAATGCCATGCCCTATCACCACGCATATTAATTATGTGAAATATTTTGTTGTCAGAGAAAGAAACAAACGTCCAGATGCGCCAGGAAATCCTCGCGCTAATCGTACGTACTTTATTGAAAACAAAGACCCCTGCCTCGAGTGCGAGCTAACGTATCTTTCGAGTGTGAGATTACTCAGCATTAAGTCGACCTGAAAATATTGTGCAGAACTGGGGAAAGTCTTCCTTTCTGCTTATTGTGTCTTAAAAAGGAGTAAGTATGTGCACAGAGACTATCCAATGACTCCAGAAAATTCAAATTACCATCATATGTGCGTCGCTGTATCTATATACTATATTAATATTTTTTTCTGTGGCGTTGCTCTGCAGTGAAATGTTTTGGTAGCTTAGGCACCAAATACATTTGCTGTGCATACGTGTTTTGTGCCATAACGCTGACGACTAATGCAGTCGTTATCAGCTGTCCCTAAAAGATTATGTAATGGAAATCAACATTAATTTTTGGTTTAATATCTCGTCTCTAACAAGGTAATTACAAACGCAGTGAAAAGAAATTTGTGAACGGATTGTGGATTAACTAGAACGCAACATTTTATCTTCGATGGATAGTCATCGGTTGATGTAGTGGTAGTGTCAGGCGTGCTAAGAGCAGTACGTCATGAAACTCCTATAGGTAATGTTCGTGGTAGATGATAATAATACTAAGCTCATAAATTTTTCACGTGGTACAATTATCTAAGGTGTATACGTGTTTTGTAAAGTACACTGCCCCGTTTATCTGGCTGATTGTTTAGGCTAATACCGGGAACTACTACAGGTATTTTGATACTGTTTTTACCGATTCACGAGGAAGCTTTGTGCATATAATTTTCAAATGAGTTGCTAAATATGTATGGGAATGAGGACGTATCAGGACGCAGATTTCGGCAACTCGTTGTGACATTGCCTAAGGTATTGAACTCCAAATTGCAATTGATATATCATATAACAGTAGTGTGAAAGTTTTCTGTCAAAAGCTATTACGACAGACACCGCTGCGTTGTGCTGCGCTGTAATGATGTGCGATTTTGTTATTATCTTTGGCAGTCTGTTTCAACTACGACTGAACAGATTGTTTCAGACATATTATTTCTCCTATTTGTGTACATAAAATTTAAAAAGGAGTTGCACACACAACAAGGTGCTATTTTGTCTTGCTCCACCCATTCGGTCGTAACAGAAAACTAATAAGTTAGAAGAGTGAAGTTATGGTTTATCGACTTACGGTGTGATGTGCTACTACAGACCCTGAATCGTCCGAAACTTTGAAGCGCCGCTCACCTGCATATTACAGCTATACGAAATATTGTCGCTGAAGCCACTGTTCTTACTGGTCCAGCAGTTGGAGAGACCTCTCTCATACTCCGTGTACCAATGGTTCCCAATCTGGTGGTAACATGACTTTTTTGTTGTTGTTTAGGTCTCAAAACCAAATTATAATTAAGAAATCATTACGATTATGATTATTTCGTGAGATTGTAACAATGATTAAAAGCGTTACCAGCAATTATTTTTCTTTTTTCAAATACTATCGTTAACGATTGACTCTATGTTGTGAATGTTATACCTTGTGAAATTACTCTATGGACATCTTCTTGACATAGTCGACTCACTATGCACACAGTTCGTACTTTGTACCTCACTTCTATAACTGTCAAATTAAGGCACACATCTACCATAAGCTTAAATACTTCACGAAAACGCCTCCTTAGAGTATAACGTATGTAGTTCCCACGATAGACCACAAATCGCTTCTTTGTTCACAAGGCTAAACGGACAAACTGAGAGCACAACACGACAGTAAGAATGTAGTGGGCACTATACCACTGTAGGGCCTGCACAGTATTATTATTCTTATTGTTGGCTGTGGTCAGAATCAAGGCAATGGTAATCTGAAGTCTTCCAATTTCCGTCAGTTCTGAAGTAAGGAGTCCAGCAATCAAGTGATTTGTAAAAAGTAAGTATCGTGCATTTGATTTTAAATGGCGGTGCATGTAGTGGGTGTACATCGTGGTTTAAAAAAAACACGTACAAAAATTAAATTCTCTTGCCTTTCGTCATTTTAAAAATGATAATATTCAAACACAATCATTTTAGATTGTAAAGTTTGGTTAGGTGCTAATGTAGATGGTCACAAACAGGTGGCGGGGGTAGGAGTGAGTGCTGCAGCTAATATTAGACAGTATTCAGTGTTTATGATCTCCACATGATTCGAACAACCGCCTTTGTATAAATTATCCCAGTCTATTACACATCCCAAACACTTTTTGATCAGAAAGTTTAGATAGGCAGTTTGTAGGCCACTGCCTTCTGTGCTGACGATCCCACCCAGCTCACACATCCAATGTAGTGTTTGATTGTAAAGTTTAGTAAGGCGCTAAGGATGATGATGACAGATAAGTTACTACCAGACTGCATTCAGTGAATAAGGCTTCCGAATGACTGGGATCTGCAGTTCTTGTGTCAACGAGCCCAATTAAAGCTATCGTAGATAAAACATAGTGCGAGAAATAAAGCGAAACAGCGCATATTCACAATATAACATATCACAGCACTGCGCATCATTTTCATTCTCTCAGCAGTTTCAACAGGAAAACTGTACATTGTTGTGCAAATTATCTAGATTTTTGACAACATGCCCCCCCCCCCCCCACCACCTACATACACACATCAAAAAAAGTTTTTCAACACCCCGGTTCCCAGAACCCCTGAAGATAGACGTTGACTGTGGATATTGTATCACAGACACAGTCCCTTTGACTGTTCAGAGATGTCACTAAACCTGTCATTGCTGCACTCGCTGGATAGTGTGTCTAAGGAGTTCAGCCTTTATCGGCGCGACTAGAGTGTCGCATATGCCTTCGACCAATCGTCGGATAGGCGTACGTCGGACCTACGTAATGCCACCCCAAAAGAGCAGGAAACGTCCACCTTGCTGTGCTAGCTGGACAGTGTTTCTAAGGCGCTCAGCCTGATCGACCGATAGTGCAACCATAGCGGCAGCATATTGGCGAGGCACTCGTCTTCATGGACGACAATTCGCGCCCCCATCTTGCACATCTTAAGAGTGACTTCCTTCAGGATAACGACATTGCTCGACTAGAGTGGGCAGCATGTTCTCCAGACATAAACCCTATCGAACAAGTCTGGGATTGATTGAAAAGGGCTAGTAACTCCATTATCGATTAAAGTGGTTTATACACTGTTATTATGCGTATTTAACTATGAAATAATTGCTCTGTACTAATTAAGATATTCGAATTATCAGAAGGAAAGTGGAAATTTATGATGTATATACTATAAAAACTTAATAGTATTTAAAAATAATGAAACTTCATAAAATTTGTATGCTCGTAAAAGGGAAATGGTATTTTGAATACAGGTTCATACTTAGGGGAGTTGGATTGTATAATGGAAAAGGTGTGGGGAACCCCCTCCGCTACGGAAGGGGCTTGGCGCGCGGGAAAAGATGGAGTTGGCGGTCAATCTGGTCGGCAAGAGAGAGAGCACATTACGCAGTCAGTCACCAGCACTTGTACAGTCAACACCGTGTGTGCCAAGTGAGGCATTCGGAAGCTAATTTATGTTGAAATTGCTTCGGATGTGGTTGCGTCTATAATATGGTGCTCTTGTACTATGGAATGGCTCTGAAATGGTTAATACGTCGCCAAGAAGAAATTTGAGAAGCGACTTAAATTGCAAGAGGTGAGACCAGATAGCCGCCATGTGCATGCCACCACTATTGCGTCACTGCTCCGCTAACTTCAGGAAATTAGATATGTATTTCAGTATGGACCGGTACATTTGTGTGTTTTTTTTTTCAATAATAATTTCAGTGATACAAATATTTGTTTGAACTTTGGAATTGCCCTGATCATGAAACCTATGCAGGGTCCTATCCTAAACGTGCTAAACACCGAATATCCTATTTCTAAATAATCAGTGATTAGTTTCTACTTTGAATGTGTCAAAGTTTCAGTGCTAAAGTGTATAAATGATACTAATTAAACCACCTGCTTCGCAGGAAATAAAAGAGGCACGTAATTAGAACTTTCATGAAACTTAACTTTGTTGTGGCTATTACTAGGAAGTAATTTCTGCAGTTTTAATTGAAAATGTTAATTGAGGAAATTGCTGTATAGTATTGAAATATAAACAAATTCAAGTGGGGTTGGAAATCCACATTAGTGTAATGCAATTGTCTCTGAAATAGTTACAGAATTTACCTACAGAGTAAATGACAGTTTATGAGCCTGAACTATATTCTTTTCCACTATGAGAAAGTCAAATTAAAGATTTTTGTTGTTGCTATTATAAGAAATCTGTACATTGCTAGTAATGAAGGTATAATAAGTATAGGTGTAGGATTATTTAATTTTATTTGTGTTATGTATGTACTAGCTGAAATCAGAACTCTTTCCATGCTCAATCTCAGTCCAACGTGTGTTTAGTAACATCTTCATGTTGAATTAGTACTGAATTAATTAATATTTGCAATAGTAACTTTTATTTCTATGTGTGAAGTATTATTTA
Source organism: Schistocerca americana (assembly GCF_021461395.2). Taxonomy (NCBI): domain Eukaryota; kingdom Metazoa; phylum Arthropoda; class Insecta; order Orthoptera; family Acrididae; genus Schistocerca; species Schistocerca americana. The sequence goes on along the minus strand of NC_060123.1, from coordinate 168,687,902 downwards.
GCTCTCTTTGTATGCTTGGTTGTGTAAAAAGATATCTACTGCTAACCATCACATAGTTCATTCGTTAGTTTTGTGCGTCTATTGCACTGTTTAAAAGGAGCATTAATGGAATTCTCTTCAGCAATCAACGTTCAGTTTCCTTTAAACTTAAATGTTTCAAAGTATTATTTCTAATTAGGCTGGCGACCGTTTAGTATTTCATTTATGTGAACTTTGCCACTTTCATTACTTACAAAATTAATGTAATTCTTCAGGCTTTCCTGGCGATCTAGTGACATCTTGGGTTGTCGGGTGTTCTGCCGGATATCAGCGTCGTACTTGCACGATATTCTGGTAGCGTAACTCGTTACCTTCGTCAGGTGCGACCTGAGACTGCTCCTCGAGTGGATGTGGTCCAGTGTTTATGCCTGTGGTCTTACCCCTTCACCAGGCGCCCCCTCTGCGGTCTGCGCTCGCTCGCTGCGATTTTCTGGAGCATTGCCGTTCCCTTTTCCGTCCGCTGCAGTCCTGGGTGTTCTCTTTGCGGTCCGCGCTCGCTCGCTGCGATCTTCTGGAGCATTGCCGTTCCCTTTTACGTCCGCTACAGTCCTGGGTGTTCTCTTTGCGGTCCGCGCCCGTCAGACACGCTCCTGGGTGTTATACCTTCGGTCTGGTGCGTTTGGAATCCCGTCTATGGTACCAGAACTTCCCCTGTGGTCCTCTACAGCTCACTGTGATCTGCTGAAGCGTTGCCGTTCCTTTTTCGGTCCGCTGCGGTTCTAGATGTTCCCTCTGCCACCAGCGGCCGTCAGTCCCGACCCTGGGCGTTCCATCTTCGGTCTGGTGCGCCTGGAACTCTGTGTGGGGATTGTTCTCCATGTCCACGCCTCCAGTTCTTCTATTTGTGTAGTGCTGCAGCCGACCCTGTTGCTTCTTCAGGAATTCCAGAGCAGGATCCCAGGCTCTACTTAGCTGGTACCCCGTGACACGGTTCATGAGATTATCGGTCACTTTTATCTCTATTGACTCCCTTATAACACGTCCCAAAATCTGGGCGTCTGTGCTAGAAACTAGGTTTCTTCATAATTCATGGCATGACCTAGTTCTAGGCAGTGTTCAGCAATGGCTGATTTTGTTGCCTGTCTTAATCGGGTGTGCCTCTGATGTTCCTTGATCCTGATATCCACTGTTCTTGTCGGCTGGCCAATGTAGGACATGCCACATTGGTAAGGTATATTATAAATCCCTGGTTTCCGTAAACCCAGGTCGTCCTTGACATTTCCCACCAGTCCCCCGATCTTGCTGGATCGACAGAAGACACACCTGATATTGTTTTTACGGAGGATCCTACTAATTTTGGCAGAAATAGAGCCAGCGTAGGGCAAATACGTCACTTTCTTTGCTTCTGGAACTTGTGGTGTAGTGCCTGGTTGGAGTGCCATCTCAATTTGTTTCAGTGTATATCCATTTTTGCAGAACACCGTTTTGAGATACTCCATTTCTGTCAGTAGACTTTCTTGGCCTGACAAGGCACATGCTCTGTGGACCATTGTCTTAAGAACACTGTTCTACTGTGCAGAGAGGTGACAGCTGCTGGCCTGCGGATATAAATCAATGTGTGTGGGTTTTTGACACACACTGTGCTTTCCTTTTTACTACTACATCCAGAAACGGCAGATGGCCGTTCTTCTCCTGTTTTATGGTGAACTTGATATTTAAATAGTATGAGATAAGAAGTTCCAGAAACTCATTGAGCCTGTCCTTCCCATGAGGCCAGGTTACGAAGGTGTCATCCACATACCTGAAGAAGCATGTGGGTTTATATCTGGCTGTTTCTAATGCCCTCTCCTCAGATCTCTCCATGAACATGTTGGCAACCACAGGAGATTTGGGCTACCACATAGCTACACCTTCAGTTTGCTCATAATATTGGTTCCCATACAGGAAATACGTTGATGTCAGTGTATGCCTGAACAGGTCCAGCAGAGCACTATCAAATTTATCTGCAATCAGTTCCAGTGAGTCTCTCAGTGGGACCCTGGTGAACAGTGATACCACAGCAAAACTAACCATGATGACCGAGAACCTGATCCTCGCGCCACGGCATTGATGCTCATAAGGCGTGAATGGCGTCCTGTGGTTTAGCCATCCATGCTGCATTCTGCTGGTTACAAAATTCATGTGGAGTGATTGGGACTGGGTTATAGCGCTACACCCACCACTTTACAATATCTTGTTCATTTTCGATTGGCGACAAGTCTGGTGATCTGGCGGGCCAGGGAAAAAGTGTGACATCCTATGACACCAAGAAGACACATGTTCATGCAGAAACATATGGTCGTGCATTGTGCTGCTATAAAATGGCGCCAGGGGTGCTGTGCAGAAAGGGGATAGCTGTGGATCGTAGAATGTCATTGACGAAGGTCACACTGGTATTAATGACCTGGATACGCACTAACTGTGATTTGTGATTGTATCCAATAGCATCCCAGACCGTAGGGCCACGATTTGGCCCTGAATATCTTGTGCGAATGCAGTTACTATGATGCCGCTCCCCCTGTCTGCAGCCAACCAAAATGTGGTGCCGGAGGGTGTGGCCGAGCGGTTCCAGGCGCTTTAGTCTGTGTCATCCCCTTAGGTTAGTTAGGTTTAAGTAGTTCTAAGTTCTAGGCGACTGATGACCTCAAATGTTAAGTCACATAGTGCTCAAAGCCATTTGAACCATTTTTGAACCAAAATGTGGCCATTAATTTCAAACAAACAGAACCTGGATTCGTCTGAAAACATTTTCTGTTGCCATTCCTGTCCCCAATGGCGTCATTCCATACAGCATTGCTGTCTAGCTTGTTTCTGCACATTCGTCAAAGTTATGTGGAGAATTGGACGACGCGCGTAACTCGCGACGGACTGTCAGCCCTGATAGTTCCACTGCTGCGCCAGAGTCGAGGAGAACACAGATCTGTCCTGCATTGTTTTTTAGATGAAATGTCTTGTAGGGGGTTGGTCTCAGTGTTGCGAACTGACACATCTCGTTGTGTTCTACGGCCTCCATGAACCATTCGGCACATACCAGTCGCAGTGCCAAAACTCTTAGTCCCACACGAGCAGCAATTTCCCGGATGGATGTATCACATTCTGTCGTGCCAATTATGCTTCGTCTTTCAAACTCATTGATTTGACGGCACGGTTCGCGCATACGTTTGCGAGGCATGATCCGCGTCTGCGCAAGTCACACTTATTTACTACCTTCGGTTTACAGCGACATAAGGAGCCGCAGGCACGTTTTACCGGTAGGTGGTGTTGCGCTATTAAATCGATGTTGTGCTAGAACTCGCCGGCAGACATTTTTCAAATGCTGATCATTTCTGCAGAACATTCTAACGTATGTGACCTATGAATAAGAAAGTTCTGTCTTTAGGCGTTCATGGTGTTCTGTTTTTCTTGTTTCTGAAGATAATTGTAGTATCTTAAACTGTAACATCAGTGAGTAACAAGTGAAACTAGTCAACTAACACAAATACATGGCTGTTAGAATTTGGAGCGACATGGAATGGAATAGTCAAACTGGTTCAGTCATAAGTTAAGCAGCTGGCATATTTCGGTTTGTTGGCATGATACTGGGTAACTGCAATAAGTTTAAAAAATGATGTTAGTTACATGTTATTCGAGCAACCTGTCCTGGAATATTCTTGAGGCGTGCGTGGCTCGTGTTCCTGCCGTCATGTATTTTACAACCTGTTTTTAACGTACTTCCATCTCACTACGTTAATATAAATTACTACTGGCACTGAGTTGCTGCTTTGCCTGGCCGTGGGCGGCGTTAGCAGCGCGTATCGATATATCCCCTCTCGTAGTATCTTTGCTCGACTGCTATTACTTCCCGCACTTTGTCTGTTGTAAATTAGTTCGGATCGCTAGTTCGGATCGCGAGTTCCGGTCTGCCAGTCAGTTGGAACGCGTCTGGAGCGCAGTCCGGACCTTCCAGTCGGGGAGTTGCAGTGCGGCACTAGTGCAGTCGGGTTCCAGCAGTGAGGTCTGCCTCGATATGGCTCGCCCGACCATTGCCGATCGTTCATGAGTCGTCTGAGTGTGTGTGTGTGTGTGTGTGTGTGTGTGTGTGTGTGTGTGTGTGTGTGGGTGTGTGTGTGTGCGCGCGCGCATCGACTCCCGATTAGTCTTTTTGTGTGTTTAGTTACTGTTGGGTATCGTTACGGTCTCTGTGCAAGTGTTTGTCAGGTTGTGTGTGTAGTTTGTGTTATTTCTAGTGACGACTATTTCAGATGTAGTTGGCATTCTGACGTAGTCGGTCGGTTGTTGCGGACGAAGGAAGTTATCTCCGCGCGGTGCAGTCGACTGGGGCCGCTGGCAGCCCCTGCGCAGTGTCGGAGCGTGTGTGGAGCTGTCCGATCGCTACGAGCTTTGTGGTTCACCGACCCAGGGCGTCAAAGTTGAGTAGTGGTTTCAACTGCCCAAGCCACGTCCTTTCGTGTTGTGGTGGTTTGTTTTTGTGGTTTGCTGTTGGGGAAGTTTTCCTGTGAGTAACAAAGAGTTTTTCTACTGCTGAAATTTAGCCGTTATGCGGTGCAATTAACTATTGTCTATTGTGGTTGACTACAATTCGAGTGCACCAGTGGAATTTTCTGCCTTGTGGCCGTTAGTTTTCCGGTTACCTGTCCCGGCCACTAACGTAATTTCAGGCAGCGTCCTTTCCTCACCTGTTGTCACTCTCCAACATGCCGGCCAGTGTGGCCGTGCGGTTAAAGGCGCTTCAGTCTGGAACCGCGTGGCCGCTACGGTCGCAGGTTCGAATCCTGCCTCGGGCATGGATGTGTGTGATGTCCTTAGGTTAGTTAGGTTTAATTAGTTCTAAGTTCTAGGCGACTGATGACCTCAGAAGTTAAGTCGCATAGTGCTCAGAGCCATTTGAGCCTGTCCAACATGGTGTGTAATTTTGACAGCTAATATATACTCAGTTGTGGATTACCATGTTTGTAACCTTTTCTGTTTGAGTTCTCATGTACTGATTGATGGGAAGCAAGTCGTTGACAATCGGTCCGTGGCTGCCCCCTGGTTGGGCTCCGACAGATCAAGTGTTAGTTGGGCTCACCACCTGTCTCGCCTAAGTGAACGAGGGCAGACCGACCTCCCCGGAGGCTTCTGAGTGCCACCGGTGTTTAATTTTCTCTTTTTAGCTTCCTAAAATATAAGGCTTACGATTCTTTTCTCTCAAAAATTTTGCAAAATTAATTTTTAAATTTATCTTTCAAGCTTAAACATTGCGGCTTTCTGCGTTTAAAAGATGATGGTAATATATTCTAAAACTTTGAAGTTTAATTGTGGCCCTCAGCCACTTGTATTGCACTTTGCATATGTTTGCTGTTTTTTAAATTATTTTATTGCTATCTTACTTGGATTTTTATCTTGTTGATTTAAGATATCTTGTTTGGACGCCTTCAGCCGTGAAAGCGTCGCATTCGGTAAAGGTCCGGCTATGTGCCGTTTTGGTTGTAAAGGTTATTAAATTACAGCAAATGACAATTAGGAGAAACTGATCTCAGCCTTTACCCCCTTCCACAATCCTCTTACCTGTTCTGCCCAGCGGGTTTAGCGGGCGTATCAATTATGAAATGTGTTTGGCCAGTACCCAAGTACTATGAACTAATAGACGCTTGACAATGTGCGCCAAGTAGCCTGCGAAAGCGAATTAGCAAAGTTTCAGCGTACGTTAATCTTTCACAGTGACCACGACCGCGAAATGAAATTATTTATAGCATCTATGCAGTCATTCATTCCGTGATTCATATGGGAATGGGAAGGGAACAAATCGTGGCGCGATGACTAGGATCCTCTACCTTGTAGTTGTTGAAGAATCTTGAAACTTTTGGGCCAATCACTATGACAAAATGTCAGGAAGAAATTCACGTTAACACGTCTGGTACAGCAAGTTGCGGTTTTGATCTAGTGTTTTGCATTATCATCTTAGATTAAGTTCGCCTCCGTAGCGTAGCGGTAACGTCAAGGGGCCCGGGTTAGATTCCCGGCTGGGGCGGGAGATTTTCTCCGCTCAGGGACTGGGTATTGTGTTCATCATTTCATCCCCATCTCCGGCGCGCAAGTCATCTAATGTGGCGTCGAATGCAATAAGCACTTGCCCTCGGCGGCCGAACGCCCCTTAATGGGGGAGTCCCGGCCGACAATGCCGTATGCTCATTTCCATTATTTTATCTTAGATGAAGATGATGGCGATGATGTCGACGATGTGGTGGTGTGGGCGCGCGACAGTAATGTCTTTAGCGTATGGTCTTAGTGAATTCAAGTGGGTGCATCCTGTGCCCAGTCAAGGAAGCTTAACCTTCCATTTGTAGTACCAGTAGTTTGCAGGTCCGGTGGTGGAAGTATGGAAAGAACTGTTTATTGATAGTCACAGCTAAATAACAAGCTGCAGGAAGAAACATTAGTACAGCTGGAAAGAAGACTTAGATTCTAAACTGATGACGGAATATGCCACCTGGGTGATAGTAGATTTCCTGATAATGGTTTCAACTTCGTCTGTAAACAGATAGCGTAGAGACGTAGCTACAAGAGCGCCATCTGTCTCTACCCTTTAATAGAAAATGCTCGCAGTCAGAAGGCTCAGTATGGCGCATACGTGTGAAGCAATCAGGCAACCCTGCCACGGAGACACACTTGCTTCCTACAGCCAACTGAGCGGATTTGAAAGTGGTCAAACTGTGGCCTTCCAAGTGATGGGATGACCCATGCTGAAAATTGCCACACAAGTTGGACGTGCTGCGTCAGTTGTGCAACGCTGCTGGTAACAGTGGTCACGTGAACATTTTCACGGCTGTGCACGAGGTTCTGGACGTTCACACAGCCCAGACGCCGGCCAGGATCGTCGTATTGTAACGGGATCAGTGGCAGATCGTACAGCTACCACAGCACATTTAAGAGGGCTTGTGAGCCCAGACGTGTCAACGGGGACTGTCGCAAACCAGTTACTAGCAGTGAGACAATGGGCACGCACACCTCCGTTCCGTATACCACTCAAGCCACAGCATCGTCTTGCCTGGCTCGACAGACAAGTGATCAGGGGATCACTTGGAATGAGGCGTCACTATCTTCGGCCATGAAAGCAAATTCTGCCTGCACTGTCTCGCAGAAGCCATTCGTCCACGACACACTGGCCCCAACCCACGCCTTATGGTCTGGGGGGCAATCAGCTACAACTCTCGATCACCTTTGGTGTCTTAAGAGGGGACGCTTACCAGCGCCCTGTACATGCAAAATGTTGGTACACCTTCTGTTTTGCTGTTATTGCAACGGGAAGGTGATGTATCGTCCCACTCACTGCCCGTGAAACTGAACGCGCTCTGCAAGGCGTGCAGCAACTTTCTTGTCCAGCCCAATCTCCGGACTTGTGTGCAGTTGAGCATGTGTGAGATATGATGGAACGAGATGTGACTCGTGCAACTTGTCAGCCAACAACTCTTACGGAACTATGGGAACAGGTCGATCAGGCGTGGCATGACATATCCCAGGACAGTACTACCCATCTGGACAATCCACTGGATACTAGAGTCAGCGCCTGCACTGCCACCCGTGAAGAACGTTCAAAAATGAGTGTATCATCAATAGTCGAAAAGTGGTACCTCAGAACCTCTTGTGCCAGTGATGTGTGGATGTAATAGTTTCGTGTACTCCATATGCACTGTTTCAACAACAAATCTTAAGTGAATTAGAAATCTCTAAAATGGTATCTTAATTGTTTTTCGGTAGTATATCTCAGAAGCTTCTTCATCTCCCAGTACCTGCTGCAACCAACATCCTTTTGAATCTGCTTAGTGTACTCATCTCTTGGTCTCCGATTTTTACCCTCCAGGCTGCCCTCCAATACTAAATTGGTGATCTCTTGATGCCTATCCCTTGATGCCTTAGAACATGTCCTACCAACCGATTCCTTCTTCTAGTCAAGTTGTGCCACAAACTTCTCTTCTCCCCAGTCCTATTCAATACCTCCTCATTAGTTATGTGATCTACCCATATAATATTCAGCATTCTTCGAAAGCTTCTATTCTCTTCTTGTCCGAACTATTTATCGTCTATGTTTCACTTCCAAACATGGCTACACTCCATACAAATACTTTCAGAAATGACTTCCTGACACTTAAATCTATACTCGATGTTAACAAATTTCTCTTCTTCAGAAACGCTTTCCTTGCCATTGCCAGTCTACATTTTATATCCTCTCTACTTCGACCATCATCAGTTATTTTGCCCCCCAAATAGCAAAACTCCTTTACTACTTTAAGTGTCTCATTTCCTAATCTAATTCCCTCAGCATCACCCGACTTAATTCGACTACATTCAATTATCCTCGTTTTGCTTTTGTTGGTGTTCATCTTATATCCTCCTTTCAAGACACTATCCATTCCGTTCAACTGCTCTTCCAAGTCCTTTGCTGTCTCTGACAGAATTACAATGTCATCGGCAAACCTCAAAGTTTTTATTTCTTCTCCATGGCTTTTAATGCCTACTCCGAATATTTCTTTTGTTTCTTTTACTGCTTGCTCAATATACAGATTGAATAGCATCGGGGAGAGGCTACAACCCTGTCTCACTCCCTTCCCAACCACTGTTTCCCTTCCATGCCTCTCGACTCTTATTACTGCCATCTGGTTTCTGTACAAATTGTAAATAGCCTTTCGCTCCCTGTATTTTACCCCTACCACCTTCAGAATATGAAAGAGAGTATTCCACTCAACATTGTCAAAGGCTTTCTCTAAGTCTACAAATGCTATAAACGTAGGTTTGCCTTTCCTTAATCTAGCCTCTAAGTCGTAGGGTCAGTATTGCCTCACGTGTTCCAATCAAACCAGTCTCGGGACTGAAGACCACAACAACAACAATCTCAGAAGCTGGCTGTAGCATTCCATAAACATAGCCTCTTCCACTTTGTCGTGTCCGTTCTTTTCTAACTGTTATAACAACTTTGATATTGGCGATATATTTAAATATTCTTATAATGAAGCATTCATTTATTCGGAAGCATCAGTCGGTTGTTGTTTTATGCAGATCACACAGAGCAAAACAGCACTCTACCAATAGCATAAGCTTATAAGAAATATTGCCATTGGACTGTGAGTACAAGTCCTTATTTAGTGTAGCGCAGAAGTCGATCACTTCTTCGAAGTTCTTTCCCCCACGCAGGCTGGCGCCGCTACACCTCAAAGCCACACATCAAGCAGCAGCACGCATGAGAAAACAGACCGGCGAGAATTTCGGAGGAGCTGGGTGCTACATAAAATATAGGCACAAGTTTCGCGTCTGCTTCAGACCGGCGAGCGTACGTTAGGGAAAAGGCACGAGGTTCGCAAGCAAATAAACAGTACATTTTGTGAAGGCAAAGAAACTTTTCCACCACAGTTCATTACGTTCCCTTATAATTTAAAAGTCTGTACTGCTGTCAGTAAATCGTATTTTTAAATTAAATATTTTAAAATTTGACTTTGATTTCGTATCTCGCGTTTGCTCAATACTACGTTAATTAACCAGGAAAATGAGAATTTTTATTCGGAGGAATATACGCACCTGTTACATTCTTCTTGAGAAATTAACGGATTTCGAGGTAAAAATATTTTTCTGCTGCTGTCTACCGACAATTTTATAATAATTGTGCTCCATTTTCCATTTCGCTTCCTCTCAAAACCTTCTTCCAGCATCGGCTTCGACATAAAATCCTGTGGCCGAATGACTAAAAAAGAGCTGAGAGATACAAATGAAATCAAAATATAATACAACGCCCAACCCTATTCATTCATGAGTTGGAACATAATAACAACATATTAGTAAGTTTATATTTATCCTTGTTTCAATAAAACTATTTTTTAGACTAAATGTAATAGTCTGACTACAAAGTACGTTATACGTAATAAATAAATCCTCATGTATATCAAACATACAGTCATGATGCGTTAAGTTGGAATAACCATTTTATTAGCTAAATTACCTTTGTGAAGCAATACGCGTTGTTTCTTAGATACTTCACTTACCTTTCCCCTCTTTACATTTCCTCCTCTTGACCTTGTACAGTTTAAACGTATATATTCCTGTAAGTGTGAAACACGTATGTATTCATTACCAGCGATGGCGAGACATGACAGAATCTCTGACCAGAGAGTTATTTATCGTTGCTAGTCTGCGCTTGACCGCGCGAGTCGACAGTTGGATAGTTGTAGCAGTCTGGTGCTGTTGCGTGTAGCAAATCGGCAGGAACAGTAGTTGCATTCCATCTGCAGTAGTGGTAGTCTGTCGGCAGTAGTTGTACCGAGCGGACGGTTGTACTGAGCAGGCGTCGCCATGCGTCGACGGCGTGCTGTTACTCCGAATCTGGTCAGGATTGTGGTGGACGATGTGTATTACTATTGAAGGTAATGAAGCAGCATTGCGCTCAGCTAATAACGTGTGTTAATTATAATTAATCTGTTCAAGAAATGCCCCAATAATAACTTTTTTATAAAGTAAATCTTTTAAAGAAAAGTAATCATTTCAACTTAAAGAATTTTTCCACTTTTTAAAGAAAAAGATTCATTTCAATTTAAAGAATATTTCCTATGCATTCCCTCCAAGAATCAAATTTAAATGTAGGCCAGCATTGCACGGAGCTGTGCCGAAAAATAAGAGCAGATATAGACGCAGTTTTACTGAGGTAAGAATTTATCAGGTTTAATTATTTCACAGGGCCGAAGGTCAGCGCTGCTGCCCTTATAAAATTTATCAGGTTTAATTATTTCTGTTCAGATGTTACATCCAGTTCATGCTTCATTATTTAATTAACATTATTGTGTGGTTTTACGATCAATCTTCATTCCTTAATTTTGTGGGGGGTTTACATTTGGGCCATTATTATTCTTTAATTTTGCAAGGAGGTAACGCTTGGCTCACTATTTTTATTATTCAGTCTTGCGCGAAGACAACATCTGGCTCATTTTATTATTCAGTTAATATTGACTAACATTACTGCGGAGAGGTTACACTTGGCGACATCCGGACCAGGATCGTATTTCTTTGTGAATCTTCTGATAAGTAGTCAGATATCTGCTCTTATTTACTTAATATAATTAACATTTGGCGCAACGCTTTTACTAACTTTGTCACTTTCTTCCACAGATCATCGGCAATTTGTTGCTCTTTGTTGTATTTGTGTTTGTTGCATTTTGTATTGTCTTTGTTTCATTATTGAATAACTATGATTTGTGTAAAAATGCCGCGAAAAACTGTTAATGGTACATCGCGAGGTATAATGAGTGAAATAACCGACTTAAACTACTTGACCGATAGTACTTGCGACACGCAGTGTAATGATGACAATCCTCCATTTACGGACAATCAGTGTGTACCGACCACTAATGTTGATTTTGATCCTAGTGATGGACAGACGAACCCAGTTGTGTCCTCTGTTAATTTGACGACAATTGATGACGCGGGGCGTTCTGTTGCACTGAGCGCTGCCCAGCTTAACACAGCCGGTTTGCAGGATTTACGTGACGAACAGACAATTTTTTTTAATGAAAATGAACAGTGTAATCAGAGTACGACAAATTTATTTAATTCCAAGGTAGTAACTAACAGTGCACATCCGATTGGAAAACATTTTCAAGAATCACAGAATAACCAAATGGTTACACAAAACGTGACAATTGCAGGTATGTCATCAAACAGCGCAGAGAATAGAGCCGGTAATATTGAGTTGGAACAAATTATGGCAAGATTGCTACAACAATAAAATGAAAATCTCAAACAACACTTTAATGAAAAATTAGACAACAATTACAGACAGTTAAATGAAAAATTAGACAACAATTCAAGACAGCTCAGTGAACAGATCAAACAGCTTAATGAAAAACATGACAGCCTTAATGAAAAATTAGGCAACAATTCCAGACAGTTTAGTGAGCAGATTACAGCCGTTGCCACGCAGTTTCATGATACTAAAGAACAATTACGTGAAGAAATTGAGACTTGCGCTAGGAAAAGTAGTGAAGAAATTAGATCTGTTGCTCAAGATTTAAGGGATATGCTAACAGCTACAACAGAAACAATTAGAGACGAAATTAGTGCAGTCGGTAAACAATGCTCTGAAAAAGCAACACAGTTACGCGACGAGTTTAAAGTAATGACAGCAGAACTTTCGCGCACAATGGATGGAAAGATAGACGCAAAATTCGAACAACAGAACAGTCAAATTGACGAGCGTTTTAATCATCACCTACAAAACAGTGATACGCGTTTCCATAAATTTATACAGGAACAGAATAAAGTAAAACGACAAGTCATCGAAACAATCACAGCACAGAGACAAGAAGACAAACTTAAATTGTTCGCAAAAGCAAAAACATACGTAGACAACAATATTGCTACAGTGTCTGACGAAATTAATACCATCAAGCAGTTGAATACAGAATTGCGTGATGAAATTTCCGATCTTAAATCGAAAACAGACACACACACAACAGACTTTCAGACAGTGACAGACAGACTCGAACAATTAGAACTAACACAGGATTCCGATGTCATTAAAGCAGACGTTAAAAAATTGAGCGAAACCACACATAAAATACAAAAACAAATTAATGCTTCTGACACTAAAAACGATGATCAGGTAAAAACACTGACTGAAAAGTGTGATGAATTGGCCAGTCGTATTGATGTTATTGAAAGTAATAATGACAGCAAATCAGACAATACTGCACCGATTTTGTTTAACCAAACACCTGAATTCCAAAATTTACAGCAGACAATCAATGAGATCGATTCATCTAATAACACATTACGTAGAAAATTGTCAAGTTTACAGCAAGAGGTAACAGAGATAAAAAATATTTCAGTTAATAACACGTCACAGCGTACGGCGAATTCCGAACATTTCTCACACTCACACAGCCAGTATAATTTAGGTAATCTACAGAGAGTACGTGAGTTAGATTCCGAACAGTCACAGTCAAACAGATTCCCATACAATCCTGAACCTGTTCCGTCATACAGAGACGATAATTTTGATTACAAACATTTTCTATCAGTGAGAAAATTTAAAGTATTTAAAAATGACAGAACACAGATTCACCCACTGGATTGGATAAAGCAATTTACCTTTGCTTTTCCACCGACTTGGCCCGTAACACATAAACATGAATTTATTTGCAGTTTTTTGGAAGGCAAACCGGCAACTCGTATGAGACCAATCGCGAGACAATGTTATTTGGTAGAAGACTTTCAGAATGCTTTTCTGTCAGCGTATTGGTCGAAGACGACACAGCGCGGAATTAAGGATCAACTAATTAGTTTTACCGAATTATGAGAACTCAAATTTTCCCAGTGTCACGCAATTTTTTGAACACATGGTCCAACAAAACCAGTACCTAAGTGAACCATACAGTGAATCTGCACTTATTCAGTTATGTATCGCTAAATTACCACGGTCATTAAGAGTGTCACTTATAACAGGTCAGCAAAAAGAAAATATCTCTGCATTCAGGGATCTGTTACAACTTTTGGAAGTGCAGCAATCGGGTTATTCCTTTATAAACAAAAATTTTTCATATAATAACCAAGAGCAACAAACATACAGAAATTATGATCAGGCACGCAATTTCAATAGCAAAGGTAACAGTCGCTTTAAGAACGACAACCAACAGAACTTTAATAACAGACACAATTTTAATTATCAATATCGTCAAAATTATCAGCAACAGGAACCCCATTTTGGTAACAATAGACGTTTTTCACCGCAACAGCATGAAAGCCAGCCGGTTAGCATACCTAACCAACAATGGAGTCTACAAGGTCAACCAAGCTGTAATGTTTCATCACGTGCGCGTATAGTCTCAGCTCCAACAAATAGTAACGCATGGCAGCAAGGAAATAACTACGTACAGAAAACACAGTATTTCAATTCATTTCGTAATGCGCCGTATAGAAATGACTATCATGACAGACGTAAAAACAATGAGCACAATTTTCAGCGTACATCTAATAACAGTCGGTCTTACCAACAGCAAAATCATCCGCAAGAACATATTCTCATGAATGAGCCAGATAGTAGATATCATCCAGAACGTAATACGTCTGGAAGAAATAACAGAACAGTTCAAATAGTCGAAATGCCACTGAATCCTCCTGATAATAATAATACGTCAGATAGAATTTGACTAGATACTGTACAGGTCGCATCTTCCAGTAACACAAGCACTACTTTAGACACGCAGAATGTTGTTCACGAAAATGTAATTACCTTTGACGACATCAGAGATACTCTTTTGCAGGAAAGACCAATTGTTCAGAAAACCATTTCACATCCTGTCATCGAAATTAAAATTGGTTCATCGAAATTTTCAGCAGTAATCGATTCCGGATCACCTATGTCAGTAATAAATGAAGAAACTTTCAACGAGTGTAACAAAGAGAATACCTATCCTACATTACCATTAGGCAAAACAAAAGTGAAAGGAGCAGTATCGAGTAAAGGAGTAGACGTTAAATTACAGACACATTTATCATTTTGTATTGCAGGTCATACTTTTCACTCATATTTTTGGATTGTTCCTTTATTGACAACAGACGTTATTTTAGGTACTGATTTTCTGGTACAACACGACGCAGTTATTGATTTTCAAAATTCCTATTTAATGTTGAAGGATGAAAATGTACAATTGGCTTTAGAATTTCAGCACTCATTATCTGCAGAAGAACAAACAATTAATCGTACAGAGGTCATTTCCGTATCACATAACATAGACTGTAATTCCACTTTGTTCACAGACACGTACGTACACAACTATGATACTGCAGACGAAGCCGACTATGATGTAATACAGATGATTTCTGATAAAGTTAAACAAAGTAGTACAAACACAGACGACGAACGCACGCAACTACACAATTCTTTTACAGCAAGCTCCAGTTTAAAGACATATTGATTGGGACACACACATACACTCATTCCAGGATGTAATTAATTCCATACGAAATGAATCCACTAGGCTATCTCCGTCTGTTATACTGAAAAATGTTGAACCACATAACAAAATTAAAGAATTAGTAAACTTTCCTACATCTGGTCGACTACGACACCATGAAATAATTGACATTGCGCTGAACATCAAACGTGCCGCAGAGCGCCGGAGAAGACAACAAAAACAGGTTTGTGTACGCCGTGACTTTCACGTTGGACAGAAGATATTAGTACGTACACACTATTTATCGAATAGAGGAAAAGGTAGGTGCAGTAAATTTGAACTTCTATATGCAGGTCCATATCGGATTCGCAGCATTCCTCACCCCAATGTTGTACACGTCGAAACTTTGAGAACCAGAAAATCGAAAGGAAACCACCACATATCGAATATTAAACCTTTTATTGAATGAAGATACTTTATGATTTAACATGCTGTAGTGCCATTTCCTAATTTTTATGACCACTTATGCAATTATATTTATATGACTACTTACTGATGATTGTCGTATTTTTCTTGGCAAGTGCCCGGCAAGGTAAGGTTAGCAGGTCGCTTTTCTTGTCGTTACACATCAGACCGTGCACATTTTCCATTTTTTATGTATGTATGATTGTTTTCCTGTTTTGTTTCTATGTACTATGAAATAGTTAAGATATGACAAACACCAGTTGACTTTAACATTTTGCGTTATGATAGCTAAACATCGTCACTACTTTACTTTTTTTTTGCTACTACATTGTGATACACTGTGTACATTTTTGCTTCTGAACACTGTCTATGTTTTTCGACATATTACGTTTTCTGTCATGGTATGCTGTATGCTCAAATTATGTTATTATAAACCAGTTTTTATTTAATGGGTATATGATTTAAATGCAAGACATTAATCTTTGTTCATCATTTTCAGAAAGAAATAACGTGTAAAGGAAATAAATTAAACAGAAATTGGAGTTTCACCTACGGAATAAACGAAAGAAGATGCAATACCTCATGAGGAAGAGTAAATAAATCAAGATTAAAAAGCATTAACAAGAATATACTACACACATCGTAGAATAGCAGTCTTAACAAATTTTTTCTTTCAGAATACGAAGCGATTGATGCAGGCTGTCAGACAGAACTTCACATCTTAGTTTTAGTGATGAAATATGCTAGGAATAAGGAATAATTGTATAATGAATAATGAAGTGATTTTTTTTGCAGATGATAATGAATGATGATGAATAATGATGAAGAATATGCTACTATGAATAATGAAGTTTTTCTTTACAGGTGTTGATAATAATGGAGTTATGATAATATGGATAATGAAGTGATGGATAATGAAGTTTTTTCTTTACAGATGAGGATGATGTTGAAGTTTATGCATTTATGCTATGTAGTTATTTAAGTATTTGTTGCAGTTCGTTTTGACAGTATGTGTTATATTGCATAGTAGGATGACTGAAGGTTTTGGAAAGGACAGCTAGAGAACACATATATTTTTATACACATTTCACTACCTGTTAATTCGAAGTTCATTACTTTTCAGCATAATATGCGTTTCTTCTTTCAGCTCAATAATCCATTTTGTATTTTTTCCAGGAGAAGCTTTTTATGACACTTACTAAACCTGTTACTTATTAAACCTGTTCTAGTACTTGCATTTTTTTTCATCATTTATAAATGTAATCACATATACTGCCTTGTTTCATAACCTTGCTACAGCTGACTCATGACGAATGACGTTACACACCTTCATTTGCAGCAATAACTCAAAAGCAAACAAAGTAATTGCCAGTCCCAAATAATGCTACTAGTTTAAGAAATTTCTGAATAATACTGATCAGCTCTGAATAGTATGTCACTTCAGTAATGACTTCTGAATAATACAAAAAAATGATGCTTTGTAACTGGCCAATGAATGCCACTATTTATTGTAATAAGATTACCCATGATGCCAATAATTACTATAATTAAGTGAATTATGTTAATACTATGCCATTCATTAGCTTATGTTTTGAATGATGACTTCTGATGGTTTGTAACTGGGCAATGAGTGCCAATAATTACTATATTCAGTTAATTTTATGAACATTATTCTGTAATACTACATACATTGTACAGAAATGTTCAGTAACTGGGCGATGAGTGCCACCCATTACTAGTGTAATTCTCAATGAAGACTACTATGTGACAATGTCCTTCACCTTCTGACCTAATTACCAGAAATTACTGCAATATCCATTTGTCCTGTCTATCCTCATGATCATGGAGCACTATATTGGGTTTTTGCACTAATTCGACGTTGGTCTACTTTACAAGAACATGGTGTTGACACGACATGCTGTCCACCAGTTTGAGCGATGGAGATGTTATTATGGTCCCACTGTTTGTTGTACCTAGTGTGCTACCAAAATGATAGCATGGAATATTATTACGACATTTCAGTGTCTTGGCTACACTGATTAATACTTCAAGGAAAAGAGTTTCAGATTGTCTCACTTGGTGTTGTGCTTCTGTAGAAAGATATGGACTTTAAGTGCAGCTGCGTGCAACCTAAAGTGCTACAACCATGACGCAATCCTTCCTATTCCTTTCCTAATTCTTGTAAAATGAAAAAAAAACATATACAGTGCGTGTGCACTTCCTTTCATTTGTTGATAAGATCAGTTGTCCTGAAATTACTAAAGACTTCTCTAGTGTATGTGCACTTTATTTCACTCCTTGATATGTTTATTTGTTGTAGAAAAATACTAGAGAATATTACAGTGCATGTGCACTCTATGCCATTTGTTAATATGATTTGTACTCATTTTGTGATTTGCTAATATGTTCTGAACTACTGTGCGTGCGCACTTTTGCCATTTGTTAATATGATTTGTACTGAACTTCAGTGCGTCTGCACTTTTGTCATTTCTCAATATGATTTGTACTCGTTGCCTATACATTTGTGATTTCCTGATATGTTCACTACTTAAGTGCGTGTGCACTTTTGTCATTTATCAATATGATTTGTACTCATTGCAAATACATTTTGTGATTTGTAAATATGTTCTGAACTACAGTGCAAGTGCACTTTTCTCATTTTGTTAACATAATTTCTACTCATTGCATATACATTTTTGTGATTTACTGATATATTCTGTACTCATTTTATATTTATTTTGTCATTACCTGATATGTTCTGTACTCAGTGGATGTGCACTATATTTACTTCGTGTTCTACACCTATATATCAGTATATTCTGTGATTGTAAAGTTAGTTAGTTAAGAAAAAATTTGTTGCTCATGGCAAGTCCAAATGACTCACCATCGCTGCCAAATTTTTGCCCCCCCCGTGGAGGGTTATGAAACACGTATGTATTCATTACCAGCGATGGCGAGGTATGGCAGAATCTCTGACCAGAGAGTTATTTATCGTTGCTAGTCTGCGCTTGACCGCGCGAGTCGACAGTTGGATAGTTGTAGCAGTCTGGTGCTGTTGCGTGTAGCAGGTCGGCAGGAACAGTAGTTGCATTCCGTCTGCAGTAGTGGTAGTCTGTCGGCAGTAGTTGTACCGAGCAGACGGTTGTACTGAGCAGGCGTCGCCATGCGTCGACGGCGTGCTGTTACTCCGAATCTGGTCAGGATTGTGGTGGACGATGTGTATTACTATTGAAGGTAATGAAGCAGCATTGCGCTCAACTAATAACGTGTGTTAATTGTAATTAATCTGTTCAAGAAATGCCCCAATAATAACTTTTTTATAAAGTAAATCTTTTAAAGGAAAGTAATCATTTCAACTTAAAGAATTTTTCCACTTTTTAAAGAAAAAGACTCATTTCAATTTAAAGAATATTTCCTATGCATTAATTTTGTAGGGAGTTTACATTTGGGCCATTATTATTCTTTAATTTTGCAAGGAGGTTACGCTTGGTTCACTATTTTTATTATTCAGTCTTGCGCGAAGACAACATCTGGCTCATATTATTATTCAGTTAATATTGACTAACATTATTGCGAGGAGGTTACAAGTGCTTAAGAACAATAATAACCACTACACATATTTACCACATTATATAATACTTTATTACTTCATGTTAATAACATCTTTTCATGTGTTATTAATGGCTTTTTTAACGAAATGCGGGTAAGTATTACTACATGGACAGTAGGCCTAGTAACCGGCTTGGACGAAGTCTCCTTAGCCGCCATTACTGGCATCTCACGAAGATCGTTACGAATTGTAGTAATTATTAAGAACCTACTTGCTATTTAATTTGTGCAGTCCGATTTACTAGTGTGAACAATATTGGCCAATATAAGATACATTCGAAGCTGACACGGTCGTGAAAATAAGAAACCAACCAGATATTCCAGAAACATTTGTACAGTATTTCGTGCAAACTCAGAATTTTCTATCCATTGTCTATTTAACTCCCCAGTAGAGTTAAAACATGGAAAAACACTCCCCAAGAATCAACGCAATGGTTTAACAGTTTAGGCCTAACGAACGTAACTTTGTCCATAGATCTGAGCGTATGTCTCTCACAGTCTTACGATTTTACTCTCAATAAAGCTTGTAAGAACAGAATAAAGAGAGAGAGATTATATTGTAGACCATTTAATGAATGGACAAGAAGTCTCCAGTAAATAAGAAATTCGAAATTAAAAATGCCACGGAACTCATATCCGTCTTTATCAAAATAATTTGGGAGGGGACATGACAGACAGAACGATGCCAACATTTAGAATCAAACTTGGGTCTGTTTTAGTATTAGTAGTAGGTGTTCGTGTGCCATGGCATTTTTCCTAATTCTTCAAACACTTAAGAGAGTATCAAAATTCCGGATAGTGCAGATTTTCCGCATTTGTGTTAATTTCTCTCTTTTGAACTTCTAGTTTCTGTTTGACGACACAAACCCATAACAGCTAGTAATGACTGAGAGAAATTTCATTAATTTTTGCATCCGCTGTCCTTGAAACCATGAAAAAGAGAAGAGCAGAAAAATTATTAACCGGGGATCTCTCTCTCTCTCTCTCTCTCTCTCTCTCTCTCTCTCTCTCTCTCTCTCTAACACACACACACACACACACACACACACACACACACACATATGTATATATATATATATATATATATATATATTTCTGCTCTTCTCTTTTTCATATATATATATATATATATATATATATATATATATATATATATATTTTACACACACACCAATTAGTCTACACAAAATTTACGAAAACACGTGATCATTGTCATAAACTGTATATTTGCTGAATATTTTATATTTTCTAGAAAAAAATTACAGCACCATAAAGGAGCTGTGCGGCATAAACGAAGGTTGGATGTGTTTCTACATATGAAAGATGATGTCTATTAAAATTTCACGCCAATCGTATAAGAGTGGCGGTAGTAAGACTTGGCCGGAATGTAGCCACTTTACATGGTTGTTGGTAGAGGTAGTCACGAGAACGTAAGGTTGCAAAAACAACGGCTCCGGACGTCCACGTGGGAGTACCGACAGGGAAGACCATAGTGTTCGGCCGAGGGACTCTGGCGCATCGTTCTTCATCTGCAGCAGGAGTTTGAGCAGCAGTTGGCACCACAATGACACAAAGAACTGATGCAAATCGTTTAGTTCAAGGACAGCTCGAATAACACGCCCTTTAGCGTGCATTCCACTGACCCGACTTCATTGGTGTCAGGCGAGAGCTCATTGGAGGGCAAGTTCTGATGAAAGAGGGTTCTGCTTCGGTGCGAGTGATGTCTGTGTGTTGGTTAGATGGTAATTGAGGGCCTGTAACCAACCTGTCTTCGTGCTAGACACATTGAAGCACACCGGAAGTTATGGTCGGGAGTGTGATTTCGTATGCCAGCAGGAGTATTCTCGTGGGTATCCCACTCACCCTGACTCCACATTTGTACGTCAGTCTGGTGAGCCGATCTATTGTGCCACCACAGTATTCCATAGGGTGTTTTCCTACAGGATAACACTCGCCCACATACGGCTGTTGTAAACCAACAGCCCCCACAGGTATCGAAATATTGCATTATGCCGTTCGATCATCAGATCTGTCTCCGATCGAGCACAAGTGGGACATCATCGAACGACGGTCCAGCGTTATCCACAGTTATCATTAACAGTCCACCTCCTGAACGACCAAACGCAGAGGCATGGAACTCCAGCCCACAGACTGACATCCTGCACCTGTGTAACACAGTGAATGCGCGTTTATATGCTTGCTTTCAACATTCTGGCGGTTCCACTGGTTATTAATGTCCCAGCGTTTCTCATTTTCAGTATCCAGTCTCGTGCTTATATTAACCTGTGATCTTGCAATATGAATTACTTCAAGATGTTGCCTAGACAAATGTCTTCCAGAAATTTCATTACTCTACATTAATTGTTTTTTGGTGCTGCGATTATTTTTACCGGGCGGGACTAGCCGAGCGGTCAGGGGCGCTGCAGTCATGGACTGTGCGGCTGATCCCGGCGGAGGTTCGAGTCCTCCCTCGGGCATGGGTGTGTGTTTTTGTCCTTAGGATAATTTAGGTTAAGTAGTGTGTAAGCTTGGGGACTGATGACCTTAGCAGTTAACTCCCATACGATTTCGTACACATTTGGACATTTGATTATTTTTTCCGTCATTGTAGACAAGCAATCCAGAGCAAAACTGGATAGCACTGTTGGCAACACATCTGTCTCAAACATCTCGCTTGACTGTTGGCCAACGAGATTCAGATTACACATCACTAGGCATATGGGGTAAACATAGCTGTAGCAATCCGTTTCAACGAATAAAACCTCAACAGCTGCTACAAAAAGATTCATTAATCATTCAGTCACCATTAGTTTCGTAACCATGAATCATATCTTCAGGTGAAAAACGGGTAAACCTAAAGCAGGTACAAAGTGTCTGTATGAAATTACTGTACTGTCAATTACCAGTTGAGCCTAAGGACCATAAACTGTAATAAGACCCCCATAAGGGTAAATTATAGACGTCCCATACCTTCTCATTTGAAACTGGCGTATAAAGAAAGCACTACATAAAATCCTAAATAGAAAATGAGGACAATAACCAAATCCAACAAGGGCGATTCTTGTCCATTTCTTTTTATTCGGTTCTTGCCATCATGTTCTTGCGTCTTGCACCGTGTCCTCCGTGATTTTGTGGGTGACGCGTGCGTTTTTTCTATAGCCATTTCAAGCAGGGAAATAGGAGATGTCTGTTATTTATGGTCATAGAGATCTAATCACAGCTTAAGGTACAAAGTTCTCACCTTGTAATTGACACCACTGCACAATGAAGCAGTCAAGCTAAGATTAGTTCTAATTGTAAACATTGTGTCTTCTTTAGATTCATCTATTTTTCACTTGAAGGTGTGACATGATGGCCAAGAAACTAATTTGCGATGTATAAACAAACAAACAAACATCGTCCGAACAGGCCTTGGAGGCCCAACAACACCGACTGGCCGCCGTGTCATCCTTAGCCCATAGGCGTCAACGGATGCGGATTCAGTGGCACATGTAGTCAGTACACTACTCTCCCGGCCGTTGTCAGTTTCCATGACCGATGCCGCTACTTTTCACTCAAGTAGCTCCTGAAGTGGCCTCCCTGGAACTGAGTGCATGCCGATGGCCAACAGCACTCTGCAGACCCAGAAGGTGAAGCATCCAAGTGCTAGTCAAGCCCGGCAGCGATTTGGGACATAGTGATTAATAAATCAATTTATGACAGCTGTTACGGTTTTATTAGTTAAAGTAGGTTCAAATTTGTTCATGAGATACAATACGCAAATGTTCACTGCGGTACCAATATCTGAAGCTGTTACTGAACTAGTTATATCTCACATTGTGATGTGGCTGTGGTACATCTGTGCACTATCCACTATCACTGCTGGCCTCGTGCATAGATGCTTATATTAAAGTAACGAAAGAAATAACTGGCACGTATAAGAATATCTAACTATATAAAGAATATTAGAATAATTGTAATCCGAGTAGCGAATCAGTTAGTTGATCTAAATTCACAAGCTCCAGAAGTGAGGAGGATTCACCACTGTCACAGAGTGAATCTGTGTTGGCCGGGATAACGCTGTCACTAGGACTCGGAGAAAGCAACGATGTTCGGGAATTTCGATAGCTGGCGGATGGATACCAGCTGTGTTGCCAGTAAAAATACTACGTAGCTTACAGCAGCGGACCCCTCCTCTCCGGCCGGGTGGAAGATTCCAAACTGTCGTATAAAGGCGGCGGAATAGTTGGACAAGAAAAAGTTACGAATAGTAATAGTTAGGAGGGAGTCAAAATTCAGGTAGATATCATTGTGCAAGTGTATCACATGGAGCTATCGACGGAATGTATTGTAATATCAAATATATTAACAATTCTTAAAGCTGATGGTGTGACGTCGTTGTCGCTCAGGACAGGCAGCATCTAAGGCTCTCCCTCTAGTCCCTTGTAAGTTATTCCGTGCCTCAAAAAAAGACAATTCCTATGATCCTCTCTCTTCTCATAGCCACTCTTTCCATTAATTCCTCATCAGGTGGATTATACAAAGAATCTCATTACCTCTCAGTCCACTTAACTTCCAGCATCCGTCGGCAACACCACACGTCAAATTCCTTCATTCTCTTCATTACTGGTTGTCCCTCTTTCCGCGACCCGTACTCAACGCATTCTCAGAAAAATCTTCGTTAAATTACGTCCTAGCAGACCTGATAAAGCGAGGAATGCTGTTTTTGCCTGTCTAATTGCTTTTTATATACTCTTTGCTTCGTCCATCATTGGTTGATTTCCTTCCCAGATACCACACGGCAGCCACTTTCAACGTTCGGCGCGAATCTCATTTCACGTGCTCCTCAATAGTGTCTTCTTTCTTCGTTTATTCTCAGTCCATATTCTTTGATTCGTAGACTGTTCATCCCGTTAAGCAGGTCCTGCAATTATACCACATTTTGACTGAGCGTACCAATGTTACTCTCGAACTGAATCCTTCCAAAACGAACTTTAATCTCGTTCCTGTTACTTCCTATTATTAATATTATTACAACGGTGTGTATGTCGAACAGTATGGAAGAAAGACAGTATCCCTGCCTCACGTGCTATTTAAATGGTTTTCTGTTCTTGTGGCTCGCTCTTAGGACCAATGTATGTATTGTTAATATTGTGTGTTACCCGTTATTTCCTATAGGTTACACCTATATTTATGATAATTTTGAGATATTGTGTTGCCAGTCGCTTTTTCTAGATCGCAAAACCCTTTGAAAGGGTCCACATTTTTCTTAAGTCTTCTCTACATTACCAAGCACAGCAACAGAGATGCCTCTTTCAAACGCCAAACTGATAGTCTTATATCTGTTACCCAATATCCTTTACCATTATTTTTTAATTACAATTCCTGTCGGAATTCCGACAAATAATTTAGGGTAAAGTGTAATAGTAATAATTAATATCACTCGCTCCGTCTTCAGGACACAAGTGCCCATCGGGACCATCCGACCGCCGTGTCATCCTCACTTGAGGATGCGGATAGGAGGGGCGGTGGTCAGCACACCGCTCTCCCGGTCGTTATGATGGTTTTCTTTGACCGGAGCCGCTACTATTCGGTCGAGTAGCTCCTCAATTGGCATCACGAGGCTGAGTGCACCCCGAAAAATGACAACAGCGCATGGCGGCTGGATGGTCACCCATCCAAGTGCCAGCCACGCCCGACAGCGCTTAACTTCGGTGATATCACGGGAACCGGTGTATCCACTGCGGCAAGGCCGTTGCCAATAATTAGTATAATTAGTATAATAAGTATTGTTGTTATTAGCAGGAGCTGGTTAGCTGATTGTGCGACAGTTATCAGAAGGTGTTTTAAACTTTTGTCAGAAATGATTTCACACGTGCCAATGGAATGTTTTCTATCACTTCCGTCTTGTTAGATCGGAAGTCTTCCGACGTCTTGTCAAACTTCAAATATCGTAATAGGTTTCGGTATGTGCGCCATATTGACACCAATTAATTTCACGTCAACAGGAAGCTCTTTCTTCTCTTCTCGGGACTGAGTAGTAGCAATCGATTTTCAGTTTTAATTTTGACTGCTTTGTTTGTAATTTTACCAAATTCTAATTTGACTTTTCGATATGCTGAATCTCCCCTTCGTATGATCATCTCCTTGAAAATTTCTTCACATTTTTCCTGCAACATTCTGATGTTCCGGAAGTAATTTGATGACAGAGGTACTAGTCTGCCCCTAGAGAGTTCGTTATCCTTTATAACAACGTTAGGAAAAAGTATCCAATACAAAGTGCCACATTATATGACGAACGAGGCGTGTGACATATACTCACAAGTTTGAGAAAACAGCACTGCAGTAAAGTAACTTCGGGCCTTGTTAGTACTTGCATGGTTGGCTGTGTGAGTGCTTGCCGTTGGTTCCGGGACACGCAACTCGCAGAAGTGGCGTCCAAATGAAGGACTTACACAAGATCGTGTGGTATATTACTTGCAAATGTAAAAAAAAAAAAGACTGGAGATCAATGAACAGTTTCAGACGTACTACACAGACTGAAATCTCTGTCTGGAATAATATAACATTATTGGACAGACATAGTATCAAGCGTCGCACAAGGCCCACAGTTATCTTTATTACACATACAATATTTACACTAATAAATTTCGTCTCCAATCATCTGCGGACGTCAGATGCCTATCGTATTTATCGATAGTTCAAAATGGCTCTGAGCACTATGGGACTTAACTTCTGACGTCATCAGTCCCCTAGAATTTAGAACTACTTAAACCTAACTAACCTAAGGACATCACACACATCCATGCCCGAGGCAGGATTCGAACCTGCGACCGCAGCGGTCGCGTGGTTCCAGAGTGTAGCGCCTAGAACCGCTCGGCCAACCCGGCCGGCTATCGATAGTAGTTCGAGGGCAGTGCAGTAGTGGATCAGGAAAATCACAGCTCTCCACTCCACATTTCAGTGGTGGAATCGTCTTTCAAGACGATAAATCTGGAGTTCATCACTTCCACATCGTAAACACCTTCCTCCAGCAGGAATTCCCTGTGCTGTTTGCTACTATGAACGTTGTACACAATGATTAGGGCCAGTGGAAACTTGCACTGCGTCACCGCAGGTATCCTCGTAACCAGATATGTGAAAATAGTTTACTAAAAGTATCTAAATCCAAAATGCAAATATTCTGTTATTTTTTCTATTATAAAAGTGAATTCTGGTTGGTAGGTACTCAGAGAGCGCACAGGATAACGTTACGATTGTGGATGGGGCTGTAAACAGTTACTGTGAGTTGCACAATCGAACACACAACTTTATTTTTCTAGGAACCCACTTATTTGCACATTGCTTTAAAAGACTACAATTAGACAATAAGGCAGAAGGCCTAGTTAAAGAAAACTTGAGATGTTCTCTGGGCTGAAGGCCCAAGCCACACCAAAAACAAGAACTGATGAAGGCCTGGCTTAGAAATCAAAAGCAATTAAAAGTAGAGGGTAATTCTTTTTAAAAAAACTTACAATTGAAAACAATTAGCGAGTGAAGGCCTACAATACACGTCTGAAGGACAACTATAATCCAAAGACATTAATAAACAATTTTTCTAAAATTTCTTTTTAAACTTACAACAGAATGGCCAAAAGCCTAATTAAAGAAATATTTACTTACTGCACGGTTGAAGGCCACAAACAAATTTGAAACAATTTCTAAAGGCCTGAACAACTAGTCACACAAATAATCTAAAATAAACCCCTTCCTTCTTATAAAAAAATTTCTTTAAAGAGTACACACGGCTGAAGGCCTTATTAAAAGGGGTTCACGTAAATCCTCGGCTGAAGGCCACATGTAACACATCGAACAACTAACGGCTTAGGGCATGGATTACAAACAATTTCATATAAACCAAATTTTAAGGAAAGTTTTTAAAAATATAATCAATCATGAGAATTTTAATTTAACACAGATGGAGGCCTTTATGTAAAATTTAAAAGAACTGAATTAGTACAGGGCCGAAGGCCTTGCACAATACTTCAAACTAAAATGAAAATGTCAATCTAAACCAAACAGAACAAATGGCTCTCAGAAGTGTTCCAATGTCGGCTTGAGGAGGTAGCTCAAACGTAAGGTGAGGTGAGACAGGCAGCCAAGAGGTGAAGTTAAATAATCGGATGGCAACCCAAACCAGAGACGGCCTGAGGACCGACCAACAATTTAACCAATTCACTTCCGTCCGACCAACTGCACAACGATGTAAAATATCGGCTGAGGACGAGGATACAAACAGCACTACGTCTTCAGAAATTGGCGTCTAAAAACAGCCAAGGGAACAATAACCACTCTAAGTAAAATATGAACCAAACAACTTAAAGGCTGTCGAACTAAACGCCATGGCGGACAGCATCCACACGACGAGAAGAGGCCTACTGCCGGAAAACTGCGCTAACGAACGGGGCAAGTAATTGGGACGTTAACTGCCACAGGGCAGAAAATACCGCTGGTGCACTTCACTGGCAAGTAACAGTCAATCTAGTAATTACTCACAATACAGGAAGACGGCGGCAAGATTTCGCCGACTCCAAGACATCATACGTTGCTGCTAGCCCGAACAGCCCAGGGAGAAACAACCAGCAAATGGACGAAGAGATGTCACAATAGTTGAGGTTTCATAACAGGTTAACGATCACTCAACTTGAGCGACCAGGTTCGGTGGGCAACAAACTTTGTCGCTCTGGCAGCTAGCGCCTCACGATTCGACAGCACGTGCACGCCGCCAAAGGTCCTGGTCTAGCCTCGCGCCACGGAGACTTCCTCGCTGGTCCGTCCCAATCGACTGACCACTACCCGGAAATACTAGCGGTCACAGCTAATGTAGTACGACAGTACTAGTATCAATAAGCGCTGCTGCTGCCACTCATGGAGGCAAGCCAGCGACTTCGTTACACCAGTAAGTAAGGAAGAAACAAGACGCCACTCGATTTGACAAAATGCCAAAGAACAAACGGCATGAACGCGAGCAGCATACGGCTCAAAAAGTATATACAAAATGATTTTCAATAAAAGTAATTAAATACAAAATGCAAAATATATATTTCCAAAATATCTTTATGCCAATAAAATACATCTAGTTAGTGAGAATTTTACATGTCATTTATTTCACTGGTTTTATCACGAATTATTGAGAAGTATTTTGTCTTCCCCCGTTTCGACCATGTGTCCTCGTTAAACAAGTAATAAAACAAGTACTAAGGTTCAACCTTTTTTACATCCAAATGTAGCAAGTTCTTCCTATTTTCTTATTTCATCTTCAGCACTTCTGAAATGAACAGTTCTTTGGCGTATTCTCTGCTAGCCTTCGGAACCCGCTTCAGTTTGGTAAAAGGCCAAGATATGGGTGGATACTAATATGGCATCCTTTGCTTTTGGTTCCTCTAATTTAGATAAGTTCTCCAAACGCCTAATAAGACGTTCTTTAATAACTTCTCTTATCACACTCATCACACCACAGTACGTATGTTTTTCCATTTGCAAGCTGCTTAGCATTCTTTGCATTCTCATTACGTCTGGTAGAAGATATCCGAAGTAGGTATCTTTGTCCTCTTATAATCCTGTGATGCTGTCAGAAAGACGTCCTGAACATCTTATGTATTCGTTAAGAAACTGTATTTCAATTTCCTTAAAAGAAAATGATCCGAATTTCCTTAAAGTTTCATTTAGAGTATCCTCGACTTCAGTAGACCTTTTGTAAAATTACAGTATGAATTTCATCGTGTTCAACAAGAACGAGCAGGGGATTCTCGAGTTGATTATAAATAGGTTTTACAAGCTTTAGGAGACCTTGAACACCGATTCCAAAGTGCTCGACATTTTGACATGACATGACTTCTTTGTACGAATTACTTTGAGATCTGACCTTATGCATATTTCTTGAAGTTATTAACTGTAATGTGTGTGATCTCACTCACTCCTACATTCAGTTGCTTCTATGTTATCATACGATTTTAGTACATTTTACATTAACAAACAATAACGGTAAACACATAAAGCGTACTTAAGTGTTACTGCCTTTTCTTCCAATTAGGTTCATGGTAATAGTTACTTGAAGTACACTTTTGATGTTTAGTGCAGCATCTTATCCGTCGTGGAAATACTTTCGTTTAAACAGATGGCTCGTTAAATCAGTGAAAACTACGAAGTATGAAAGAAAAACTTCAAGCGAAGCAGTTAACGAAAAGCACTCGGGTTTCCATCAGGGTGCAGCATTGTAAAACCGCGACGTTTCGACGAGTGACATACTCATCATCTTCTGCCGAGTTGTCGAGATACTGCTGATGCTGTCCTGATTATAGTACAGAGAGATCGGAGGGCTTGGTAAGGGCGCTCCGTTGGCGTCTCTGTGAAAGCATTCCGGCCCTGTCTCTCGAGGAAGATCGTGGTGGGCGCGGCTCTCGACGAATTGTCGCTATCGCTGGATTCCAGGCCCCACTCAGTGAGTGTCCTTCGTCTCTGTTTACAAGGTTCTCGTGATTCCGAATTTCGATGGACTCTTTTGAGACGCTGTCCCAATATCCGGCGGCTCGGCGGAGCACCTTGTTGATCTCAAGGTCAAATGTGTCGTTTTCCTTGATTCTGCTATGGACGATTTCTACGTCTTTCCCGGCCGCACGCGCCTGATATGTTCCTCGCAGCGTTTAGGAATGCATCGCTGCGTTAGCAATGTGTTGTTCATCCCATTCGCTGGCGATGCTGTAGATTCGTGGCACATTGAGTTTAAATGGGTCTTTCGTTGAGCGAAGTCCTCGCTTTCGCCTTCGGCTACAGTCGGAAGACCGTTTTTACGTTCGGTTTTTCCAGAAGTCTCCTAATTTTGGCTGACAGAGATCTCAAATACGGAAGAAAAGCGAGTTTCTTGCCTTCTCCCTTTCCCTGATTTTCTTCGACCTGTCTCATCTTGAACGCCCTCCTAAACTTCGCTGTATCCATTTTTGCGAAATACCTCTTTCAGGTGCTGCAGTTCGTCTAACAGACTTTCTTCGTCACAGATGACGTGCGCCCTGTGTACCAATATAGACGGTACTGTTTGCTGCTGGACTGCATGGTGGCAGCTTGTTGCATACAGGTACAGCAGGTCTGTGAGAGTCTTCTTCCTATGCACTGAGTGGCCTAGTGTGCCATCTGTCTATTTCCTTATTGGTACGTCCAAAACTGGCAGACAGCATTCTCCACAGTGAAAGCGATGTTTTCATGGATGCTGTTAAGGTGGTCCAGAAACTCCTCCACTGGCTGCCTGCCATGCTACCACACCAAAAAACTATCGTCAACATAGCGATAGAAGCCCTTGGGTTTTTGGCGAGCAGTTTCGAGAGCCATCTCCTCGAAGTTTTCCATGTAGATGTACGATCCCAGGAGCAAGAGGGATCCCACGGCCACTCCATCTGTCTGTTCATGAAACTGTCCAGCGCACTTGGTGCATTCGAGATTTGTCGATGGCCCTGCAGGTTTCTCTCCTGATTTTAGCTGCTTCTTCCTTAGGCACGTCTGAGTTGTTTGCTCCACGATGCTAATTATGTCCCGTGCATGTTCAAAGAGTTTGGAAATGTTGACTCAGCAGAGCCAAGGAGTCTTGCAGAGGTACTTTAGTAACGTCGAAGCTCACTAGGAGGCCATCTATTTGTAGCCCCATGTCCTTAAATATTCTCGCAAAATCTGCCGAGCTCTTCAAGTGATGACGACAGTGTTCCATAAGGGGTTTTAGGCGTGTAGGCAGATAGTTGGCGAGTCCGTAGTTGTGCGAATTGATAGTGTCGAGTATTGGCTTTAGAGGCACTTCTTCTTTGACATCTTGGGCAATTCACGTAGGCGAGGTGTCGTTGCCGCTGTGGGATACATCCGTTTCCTCGCTGCCTCTCGTTGATATGAGTTCTTGAGCACGCCGCAGTTTTGCCGGTGATTGTCTAGGTTGGATCCTTCTTCAGTTTCTTGTAGGCCGCGTTTTGTAGTATCGAGCTGATTTTATGCTGGTATCGTTGGTGCGTAACAGTACCGTTGGATTGCCATTGTGTGTTGTAAGTACCATCGCGTCAGCAGCATCCCTCAGTGCACGTATAGTCTCCCGTTCTGCTGCAGTCATGATCGTTAGTGCAAGAGTTTCACTATCTTGGTCTAATGTTGATTCAACAGAGCCAAGGAATTTTGCAGAAGTACTTTCGTGAAAAGCGAAGTAACGTCGAAGGTCAGTAGAAGGCCATCCCTTTGTGATCTGCCGAGTTCTTGATGTGTAAACGACAGTGTTGCTGATCAAAATATGCAAATAACACAGTAGCCAATAACTCTCTTTTACTTGGATAAAATACTGCCTCTTTATACTCGGTTGACTGATGAATCACTAGCAACACGATATGCTCGATGTCTAAGGCAAAATGCTACTGGGAGTTTACGCATCATTATATGGTTTAGGTGTCCCAAAGAGACATGTTTCTGCAAAGAGAGTAAAAGCAGCAGCTTCTGTCAGTGTTTCTGAATCTAATGTTAGCTCCCACAGAGTTACTGCAGAAATAATGAGAAAATTAGGAGCCAGTTATACTTATACAATAGCACAGGCATGTCAGCAAAAAAGGGAAAACTAGGACTGCAGTAAACTGAAGTGGATAATTCGAAGAAATATAGAGTTGTAGATTCAAAAATTTTTTGTCAGACAACAAAGAGAAGAATGAGTACTCGAACGTGATGGTGTAAGCTATGGCGCCACGTTGTTTTAATGTAACCGCATTTTGTTGAGACGTACACGGTGTGCATATGATGTGAAATGTTAACTGAAAATAAAGAATACAATTTTCAAACGTGTCAAGTCGTCTTTCATTTATTTGTCCTTCATTCTGGGCCAAAGTAGTAATTCTATGTAACGCTAAATTCTTCTCACGTGTTACAAGAACAGGATTTTTAAAAATTTGTCTACAATTTTCGTATGTATGTAGTGTTAAAAAATCAAAATGGTCGAAATGAAAATATGCAACTTCTCTGTCAATTTAAAAAATATTTGGCTCGAAATATTTTCGCGAGTACATTTCCTGATGAGTTATTCAAGATTCTAAAATTCAAAAATGATAAAAAAATTAGCTTAGTAAATTGGATTTAACTACTAAATCCAGGCCGGCCGGTGTAACCGTGCGGTTCTAGGTGCTACAGTCTGGAACCGCGTGACCACTACGGTCGCAGGTTCGAATCCTGACTGGGGCATGGACGTGTGTGATGTCCTTAGGTTAGTTAGGTTTAAGTAGTTCTAAGTTATAGGGGACTGATGACCACAGATGTTAAGTACCATAGTGCTCAGAGCCATTTGAACCATTTTGAACTAAATCCAGTGTGCTAAGAGATGTTATGAAACAAATTTAAAGCCCCCTGTTTGATTGTTTCGCGACCGGGCTTTAATTTGACCGGTATCTCCCCTTAAGCCGGGTACAAGCCCGGAGTGCTGAATCTGATAGTAACGAGGCCTGGACACCGGACGTGACCTTCCCTGGACCAGCGCGGCGCCAGCCATAGACACCTGCCGAGGTGGGCACAGCTGTTGCCGCCGTGAACGAGGGCGAACACCGAAGAACACAACGGCCCGAGCCTGAGAGGGAAAGGGTGAGGTGCTGGGCGTGACCACCGCGTCTTAATGGCCGTCTTGCCGATCTATAATTAGTAAGCACCCCCGAATTTGTCTGTGTCCTGCATAGACAGCGTTGTCTCTTGCTGTAAATGTCACTACTAACATAGACAAGCTCTAGTGCCGCTGTGTACACAGTGTCTAGAACATTTGTGTAGGATGCGGGGTCGGTTCTCGTGTTACTCAGTTCAAGTTCTCCAAAGAAAAGTAAAAATTCAGCTTATTTCTGTAAGGTTCTGCTGCATAGATTGATTCCCTGTCTCATCATCATTAGGCTTGTTGCTGCCCCAGTCATTTGATATAGTATTAAACGGTGCACTATTACTTTTGTACTTTGGTTGAAACTAAATCAGTTTTGTTATTTGTGTGTCAGTTTTGTGAGGCATGTCAGAGGAAGGTTTGACATAGATGATTTGTATTAAGCCGAGAACTATTAACTTTTCAAGTGTGCTGAAATTGGCTTGCTATACTCAGTGGAAGTGAAGAGGTATTACAGGATCTGTTGAACGGAATCAACAGTTTAATGAATACAAAATATGGCTTAGGAGTAAATCTGAGGAAAGGAGAAAGTAATGAGAAATACAATAAATGATAAATACTAGAGACTTAACATTAGATCAGTCACGAAGCAGATCTGTTTAAGCACTTCTGCTACCTAATCTGCATAATAATCCATGACGGACGTAGCAACGTGAACACAAAAATCAGACTAGCATGGCTACGATAAGTCTACGCTTATCAAATAAAGCCCTTAATTTGAGAAAGACATTTATGAGAGGGTACGTTTGGAGCAAAGCATTGAGTGGTAGTGATATGAGGACTGCGGGAAAACAGGAGCAGAAGAGAACATAAGCTTTTGATTCGCGGTGGTGCAGAAAATGGTTGAAAAGTAGGTGGACTGATAAGATCATAAATGAGACGGTTTTCGGCAAAATGGTCGAGGAAAGGAGTACATGAAAATAACTAACAAGGAGAAGGATATCTGTCAAGACATCAGGGGATAACTTCCATAGTACTACAGCGGGCCGGCCGGTGCGGCAGAGCGGTTCTAGACGCTTCAGTCTGGAACCGTGCGACCGCTACGGTCGCAGGTTCAAATCCTGCCTCGGGCATGGATGTGTGTGATGTCCTTAGGTTAGTTAGTTTTAAGTAGTTATAAGTTCTAGGGGACTGATGACCTCAGATATTAAGTCCCATAGTGCTCAGTGCCATTTGAAACATTTGAACTACAATGAGCTGTAGAGGGAAATATTGTAGAAGAAGGCAGAGATTGGAGTACATCCAGTAACAAGCTGAGATTGAGATGAGGTCGGCACAGGGTGAGAATTCGTGGTGGGCTGCATCAGTGAGAAGAGTGATGATAAAAAAAGGAAAATTGCTATTGGAAAGAACTGTTGGTTATCACACTTTGGGTGACTAGAACTAAGTGCGCCCGTTTGTGCTGGGATAGGTGAAGTGACCTCGATTCAGATTCCTGGTGTCTGAAAGCTCGGCCAAGCCTTGGTGTATTTCCTTGTGCCAAAACTATTGTCAAGTTTTTCTCGCAATGTGCCCATCGTGTCGTAGACTGCAGGATTTAGTTTTAAAACTGTAATCGTTGTGAGACTATTGTTCAATGACGGTGTCCTTCTAGGTGAAGCGGTTAAGGAGACCGCTGGCGTAAATTCGGGTTCGAGTCACGGACGGTCAAAAATTTTCATTTGTTTTTAGTAGCTGCAGTGGTTCCTTATTCGCAATTTGCGAATACGTTTCATGACTTAACACAGCTATAAATCGTTTGTAATGTCTGTTCCTTCGGACCTGCATCTACGTCTGAAGGAACTTAGCGTCGACGTTTACAGGCAAAGTCAAATACAGACACTGCACTTTTGCGTATTTCACATAATTCTTTGTAACTCTGTTTTATAATTATTTGCTTACTGTCACAAATGATGATGCTGTTTGGTGTAAGGAGTGTAACCTGTTTTCTTGATATACTGCATAACTATGTTGTAAATCTTTGTTCATTTCTATTTTTCAGTTGTTTATATTGATTCAGTAGCGGTTTTTATTCTTTAATATCAGTTCGATACTTACGGTTATGTCGTTACTTCTAACGATTATGATCGCACAGTCGACTATCGTACTCGACAGAGGCCAAGCACAATGTTCACACGTTTACCTCTTTAGTGCAGCGGCACTGTACGGACAGTTAACTGCACGCAACATGCCGTGCCTGCCCGCCATACTTCTGTCAGGCGGTCAGCGGTATGTTTGTTATCATTGCTCCTGCTTCTGGTCTTTAACATTACGTGCGACAACCACTCTATTTATGCCTTGACTTTACCACAACTCGGCGAACATTTGGTGTTCTGCTGTTGTCAGTG
Source organism: Schistocerca americana (assembly GCF_021461395.2). NCBI lineage: Eukaryota > Metazoa > Arthropoda > Insecta > Orthoptera > Acrididae > Schistocerca > Schistocerca americana. Next base: position 168,652,911 of record NC_060123.1, on the reverse strand, counting down.
TGAGCTGCTTATTTTATTCGTTGAGATTCTGTAGCTTTGGACAAATTTCCTGTTATGTTTAACTGCAGGCAGATATTCGAAGAACGAAACCCGGCGCAGCGCAAAAAATGTTTAATGATACAGTGGAGGTGTTTTCCATTATGCACTAAAATTATTGTCAGCTGTGGTGCTCAATACGATCAAGATTATTTTCATGCTGTCTTGTGAAGTTATTAACAGGTAGAACCCTGTTTGTTCTTTGTTTGATGCCACCTGTAAGGAAAATTACAGGTGGAAACTAGCTGCCATTTTATCAGGGACCCTTTTTTTATTCACCCAGCTCAAAAACCTATTTTATTTATATATGACGCATAAGTAGTGGTGTACTTTATTTCTCTTAGATAATCACACTGTATTTTTGTTGGGAACACATTATTTTGATCTCTTGTATCATTCGATTCGCGAAAAGGCTTATTTCATGTGCACTCTGTTGTTGTAACATATTGGTTAATAAAGGAAGTATTGCATAACGCTTGCCGAATCTCTAATCAAGTTCCACTCTATCCAAATTCTGTGCATCAAGTGTTATTCGTCCCGTCTGAGAGAGGAAAAACCGTAAGACCCCAGGCTTTATTGTTAGTTTTTATATACCAGTGAGATATATTCGCAGTTGCGAATACGGACAGCCATCAGATTTATAATGGAGAAACAGCAACGAAAGTTTATCCCGGGCTGGAACAAACCCACCTTTCTCGCTTATAGCGAGCGGTCGCTTTCGCATTAGAATATCCGATCACAACTCGAGGCCAGACCCAAACAAACTTCCTTATGTCGTCAACCATGTGTCTACAACCCGCACTTGTATACCGATTTTTAATTGGAAGCCGCATGCCCAGTTTCAGGAGATAAATCCGACAGTACAGCGCTTGTGTTCTTCAGAAGTACAATGCAAGAGTCCTTCGGACATGGATGCAAGTATTCATCTGCTGAAACCAGGAAAACGACTTTCAGTTAAAATTGTTTCCCCTCTACGGGAATATGATACGGCAATTTTGTCAAATAAAGACATGGAGACCGTGACTGCTATTTGAAGTAAATTTTGATGGTGTTCAGCGACCAGCCAAAAATTAGCTTTATTTAAAAAGTGCCATTATCTGTTTCGAATTTTTATATTTCATTGTCAGACGGTTTATCTACGCTTTCAAAAAACCAAATTATACATTGGTTTTCTCTGAGTTGACCTAGGATAAACAATAATTCCCCATTATAAACGTGTAACCAAATGGATGAATTCTCACATAAACATGTAGGGAACCCATTTGGTTACACGTTTGTAGTTGTGAATTATTGTTTATCCTAGCGCAACTCACAGGAAACTAATGTACAATTTGTTCTGAGGAAAGCATAAAACAACCATCTGTTGATGAATTAAACGTTCGACTCCGGTAACGGTGCGTTTTAAATAAAGTAACCTAAAACCAATATGTAGCTGGTTGCTGTACACTATCAACAATACACCTACCTGTTGTACGAATGCAGGTTGTAGACACATGGTTGACGACGTACGGCAGTTTGGACCTGGCCGCGTGACGTGGTCGGGCAGCCTAATGGTATGGCGACCGCAAGCGATAAGTGGGAAATCCGGGTTCGAGTCCCGATCCTGCACAAATTTGCATTGTTGTCATTTCATTATAAAGTTGAATGCTGTCCACATGCGTTCTGTGAATACATTTCCTATGTTTCATAACAGCTGTAGTAACAGCAGTGTCTGTTTCTTGGGACATACGAAACCTGGGGAAACTTGCGTCGTGTTTCTGAATAACATATGCACAGCAATATCGTTGTTTTCATATTCCGTGATTCATTTTCCTAATAAATCGTAATAACATAGAGACATTTTGCGTTAATATTACACATTCGCTTGGGAATATGAATACATGCTAAATTTACAAACTGTGACAATAAATACATATGTGAGTTAGCAATCCCTGTTGTAAGTCTACCTTTGCCTCTCACACTTACGCCTCCTGTGGTAACTGTAAATAATTTCTGTTACTGAACACTTCCGGTTAGTGATACACTTTGTGAATGGAGTCTGAGTAAGTCAAGCAGATGAACTATAAATTTAAATCAAACACAATGTAGTAATGAAAATTGCAATTTCGTTTATCACATGTGTAAAAAAGTTACTGTTATATTACTGTGTTTCTCATTTATTCCCTGAAGTAATTCAAGTAAAGAGAAGCTACAATTTCGTCATAACCAGCCCGTAGTTCACGCGGAAGTTGCGTGTTTGGCCTCTTTGTTTGTTGTGCTTTCTGAGAGACACTGTTACTGTCTGTAACAGACTTTCTATTAAGGGACTGGTTGCATTCACATCCTGCACAATAAGGGTACCGTACCTTTATGCTACGCACCACCTTCAACATATTACATAAACATAAATTCTTCTAGGGAATAAAAGGGGTTGACGAAGAGCAACTTTCTCATTTTGTTTTTAAATGTAAATATTCGCCTGTCAGACATTTTATGTCATTGGGTACCCGATTAAAATTTTTTTGTCAGCATTGTGAAACTTTTTTGTGCAAATTCCAACTTTAATAAGCAATAAAGAACGTAATTTTTTCTGGTATTGTAACTATGTGCGTCATTGTTTCCTTTTCAACTGTGACGAGTTATTCACAACGAACTTCTTCTGAGAGTAAAGGTACTGTGAAGCAACATACATCATTCCAAACTCCTTAAACGTCTACAAGATGATCGTAGATGAGAACAACAAATTATTGTTACAGTATGTTTCTGTACAGTGTTTATAGCTTGCCATAACCTACTTATCACAGCTTGATTAATTGGACTGTGATTACATGTACAAAATAAGTTGATAAGGCACAAATTTCGATGTACGTCAACGAAAACGATACTGGAAATTGTGCAAATAATCATCTGAATGGTAATTTATCACACTCTTCTAACGGAAACGTAAAGAACTTGTAACATTCATTCCGTTTAGATTGACTAGAGGTATGGTTGATTGATAATCTTGTTCCAGTTACGTACTAAGAAGATTCGAAAGGGACACTGTCACTTGTTCTAAAACGGGCAGTTGGTATTTGAAAGAGATATGAATCTACTTAGATTCATGGAACAGTCATTTATACTTATACAGATGACATCACCTCAAAACTGCGCAAAAGCAAGCTTTGTACATAGAGGATCGTAAAATTTAGTTGTGTCATATTTAATAACAAATTTAAGGTTATGTAATATGAATAAACAAATAATAAATAAATTAATTTTTACTGTACATACACGGTAGTAATCTTCATCAGTGATCTTAGAGACAAAAGCCATTTCAAATTTGGAAATATTACTCTCGATAGTAACTCAGCAAAATATTAGCATCTTTATATAAGCAGCGCATCACCGCTGCAACGCAACGCTGATATACAATAGCCAAAAGATCGATTCAGATACCCACCATAACCACAAAAATTAATCAACATAATTAATTAAAAACAAAATTATAAAGTTTGCTCGATTATATTGTATTTGATAGATCTTACAACTGTTAATTTCATAACTTCAGTTACCATTATAGTTAATACTATTTAAATTATGATTAATATGTTAATTGCTTATAAACAGTCAGAATCTCCAAACCGACAAAAAATAGTATTACTTTCTTGAGATGTAAAAAGTTTTACTAGTCACTTAAATTAACTTTCATAGCGAGATACACGGAAAAAAGGGCAGTAGGATTCTCTTCGTGGTAGTAATGACTTTTGAGAAAATGGTCATCTCCGTCTACATTCACATTTCATACTGCTCTGTAGTGGATTTTCTCAGTGTTTTACTGCTGGAGATAAACAGTAACTCAGCGGCAACACAATCTGTCCTTCCACAAAGGAAAGGCTCGCTTCCCGATGCTAATGTACTCGCTATTCGTAATGGCCAAGGGATTGCCACCGTTCGGCAACATTCGTTCTACCAGACATCTCTGAGCCTCATAACTAGCGGGCAATACACACTTTGCCCTCCGTATCGTGCACCTCAGTGCTCAATCACAACAGACTGCTGCGTACATCTGCGCCCCTCCAGAGCAGCCAACTTTGCTACCTCTGTCTCACTTCCACCACTACTTGCGGCGACGAACTGGAATTCGTCTTCCCTAGAAGAGCTTTGGTACAACATCAAATATTCTGCACTACACTATCACTCAGTCTACTTCCAGTGTGTCTTGTTTAAAAATCATTTGATATATCATGTAATACAACAGCAACAACGTATAAAGGAGAATTGGGTAATTTTTTACTGAGGATAATCACACGCATTCAGTAATTGAAGATCACGGCAAGCTTGACGACTTCTAACTACTGCTGCCCACTTCAAATTCCTGTAAGTGGCAAACAGGGACAAGAAGACAGGTGTCATTTTAGGGAGTGATTTCCTGAGTGTGAGGGAAATGAAACGAGCCAGTTTCTTCGTTGTGTCTACTGTTGTTGTTGTTGTGGTCTTCAGTCCTGAGACTGGTTTGATGCAGCTCTCCATGCTACTCTATCCTGTGCAAGCTTCTTCATCTCCCAGTACCTACTGCAGCCTACATCCTTCTGAATCTGCTTAGTGTATTCATCTCTTGGTCTCCCTCTACGATTTTTACCCTCCACGCTGCCCTCCAATGCTAAATTTGTGATCCCTTGATGCCTCAAAACATGTCCTACCAACCGATCCCTTCTTCTAGTCCAGTTGTGCCACAAACTTCTCTTCTCCCCAATCCTATTCAATACCTCCTCATTAGTTACGTGATCTACCCACCTTATCTTCAGCATTCTTCTGTAGCACCACATTTCGAAAGCTTCTATTCTCTTCTTGTCCAAACTAGTTATCGTCCATGCTTCACTTCCGTACATGGCTACACTCCATACAAATACTTTCAGAAACGACTCCCTGACACTTAAATCTATACTCGACGTTAACAAATTTCTCTTCTTCAGAAACGATTTACTTGCCATTGCCAGTCTACATTTTATATCCTCTCTACTTCGACCATCATCAGTTATTTTACTCCCTAAATAGCAAAACTCCTTTACTACTTTAAGTGTCTCATTTCCTAATCTAATTCCCTCAGCATCACCCGATTTAATTTGACTACATTCCATTATCCTCGTTTTGCTTTTGTTGATGTTCATCTTATATCCTCCTTTCAAGACACTGTCCATTCCGTTCAACTGCTCTTCCAAGTCCTTTGCTGTCTCTGACAGAATTACAATGTCATCGGTGAACCTCAAAGTTTTTACTTCTTCTCCATGAATTTTAATACCTACTCCGAATTTTTCTTTTGTTTCCTTTACTGCTTGCTCAATATACAGATTGAATAACATCGGGGAGAGGCTACAACCCTGTCTCACTCCTTTCCCAACCACTGCTTCCCTTTCATGCCCCTCGACTCTTATAACTGCCATCTGGTTTCTGTACAAATTGTAAACAGCCTTTCGCTCCCTGTATTTTACCCCTGCCACCTTCAGAATTTGAAAGAGAGTATTCCAGTTAACATGGTCAAAAGCTTTCTCTAAGTCTACAAATGCTAGAAATGTAGGTTTGCCTTTTCTTAATCTTTCTTCTAAGATAAGTCGTAAGGTTAGTATTGCCTCACGTGTTCCAACCTTTCTACGGAATCCAAACTGATCTTCCCCGAGGTCCGCTTCTACCAGTTTTTCCATTCGTCTGTAAAGAATTCGCGTTAGTATTTTGCAGCTGTGACTTATTAAACTGATAGTTCGGTAATTTTCACATCTGTCAACACCTGCTTTCTTTGGGATTGGAATTATTATATTCTACTTGAAGTCTGAGGGTATTTCGCCTGTCTCATACATCTTGCTCACTACACAGTGTCTACTACACAGTTTAAAAATATTTCATGTCAAGTAGTTTTGCTGTTACAGCATAAAAAAATGTTTAAATGTGTGTGAAATCTTATGGGACTTAACTGCTACGGTCATCAGTCCCTAAGCTTACACACTACTTATCCTAATGACAAACACACACACACCCACGCCCGAGGAGGACTCGAACCTCCGCCGCGACCAGCCGCACAGTCCATGACTGCAGCGCCCCTAGACCGCTCGCCTAATCCCGCGCGGCTGTTACAGCATGTAAGGGAGGGCTGAGTAACTGTGTGCAGTGAGTTATCGTAGGAGTGAATAACTGACGCACATGGTATACATGACATCAAACAACAGCTGCCCCCTTACAATTTCCATATCTAACAGAGACAAGAAGGCAGGCGTCATTTTAGGTGTGTAATTCGTGAGTGTGTGGCGATTGAAACACTCCAGTTTCTCCGTATTTCCAGCAGACAGAAAAAAAGGTATGTTTACAATATAACAGTTTAACATTCAGAAACTGTGCATGTAAGGACGCAAGAGCAGAATGGGATAATGGTGATCTCAGAGAAAACAGATAATCACACCATTTAAAAAGCGGCTGAAAGTAGGTGGGAAGAAGAAAGAAGTTGATGAGTGAAAAGAAACATCACACTGACTTGAAGAATAAGCTGCACATGTTTGTATTACTGCGCAGCTAGGAAATAACAACTACGCCATAAGCTTTATAGTGAATGTGACAAAGTAGTAATTTTTTTAAGTGTGCACTTTTACAATACTTTTCTGGAATAATTTATAATTATTTCGGAGTCTTTAGAAAACATTCGATTTTATTATTCGCAATGAAAAATGTAATTACATATGTGATAAATGAAAACATGCAGTCAATTAATTCTGTAGGAATAATGGTGTTGAGTGTAAATTCGAAACGAGTAACACTGCTTTCTCAACACACGAAATCAAAACGTAATGACGGCTGATGGCTGCTGTACTCTTTAATTATCTGTAATTATCTTCTCTCATTACTGCAAATAGTTAGCATTCACGTGCTGGTCTTATATTAAAGAACGTTATACGTTTTTAGATGGAAATAAGTACACCTGATTCATCACGGATTCGTAGATTCTCGTTTACAGCGGGCAAATTTATAGGTACATGACTATCCTAGAAACGACAGCCGAAAACAGCTATAGATGTGCTGAGAGATGGTTGACGTTTATCCGAGTCGAACAAACAACTCTGTGCGACGTGCTGCAGACAGATATTTCAAAATACGTGACCCTTTTCAGAAGGAAAAATATGTCTGAAACTCCTCCAGATCTGTATTTCTTGTTTCATAGTCGATAAGGGTCACGTATATACATTCGTCACGAGGCTTCATTGAAATATGCCTGGTGAAATGTGTCTGGTGAAATATGTCTGACCTGTAAGTGAGTTAAAATAACCCACGTGAGAGACAATCTGCAGGCAAATATCTCATACGCTTTTGTTTTATTACAAATAATCTACAGTTTCCACACAGCTGGCTACATAACTTTGAATTAGAAAGGAAGTTTAAGTAATCAACGTTATCAGAGAGGTGGCTGTAGCTCAAACTGATATGTGATGAGGAGGTTCGGCTTGGGTGATACTAGAGGGATTAACCCTCCATTTAACCGAAGATAAATTGTTTTAATGCAGCTGAACCAATTTAATTCATTCTCCGAATACAAGCCCTGTTGACGTTGTTGCATATTCTGTCACGTACAAAAGTCAAGAATATAGCGGCTAGCCCTAAATGTAAAGAAAGAGATGTAATTCAATGCTGATGTGTAAGAAATAAAATTCTGTAATTTTCGAGTACAGTGTTAGTAGTGTGGCTGACAGAAAATGTAACAAGATAGAGAAATTAGAGAAAGAAGGAAAATATGATTTGACATACAAAAAAGGAATGTTTCTGACATTCAGGTAAAAGAGAAACCGCAATGGACTAAAGGAAGTAGAGGCTATATGTTTCAGACAGCCGACCAAGTGAAGAAGAACTTGGGATAGAACAAGAAGGTAGATGCAGATGAAAAAGGAAATGCAATACTAACTAGTGAGAGTGAAGCATCTATGAAGGAGATGAAAAATGGAAAGGCAATGGGAAATGATGAGATTCCTGCGGAACTGTTAAATTCATTGGAGAAAGAAGGGAAAAGGCAGTTGATTCAATTATGTAATCAAATACAAGTGACAGGAAAATGACCAAAGGACTTTACAGAATGTATCTTAATACCAATAGAAAAGAAAAAGAACAGCAAAAAGTGTGAGGAGCATAGAACAGTGAGCCTGATATAGCATGCAGCCAAAGTCTTGCTAAGGACGCTCAACAGAAGGCTATATGGAAAGTTGAACTGCGTAATAGGAGAGAAACAGTTAGGGTTCAGGCCAGAAGTGGGAACTATAGAAGCCATTGGGCTACTGAAAGTGATAGGGGAGAGGTACATGGAGTAGAAAAGGAAGGTGTATATTGTATTCATTCATCTTAAAAAAGCTTCTGACTGTGTCAGGTGGGGCAAACTGCTGGAAATCCTAAGGAAATATGGAGTTGACTAGGGGGATAGACGGCTAATTAGAAATTTATATTTGAACCAGAGAGCAAGAGTAAGAATAGGAGGTGTAATGAGTGAAGAAATTGAAAAGGGAAGAGGTGTAAGACAAGGTTGTTTATCACCAACACTGTTCAATATCTATCTGGAGGAAATTATTAATAAAAGTTTTCGTGGAAGGAGAGGAATTTGTATAAGGGGTCAGAGAGTGGGGTATATAAGATTTGCAGATGACATGGTTGTGATGGCAGAGAGTCTAAGGGAGATGGAACCAATGTTAGATTATCTAAACACAGAATTAGAAGAATATGGAATGAAGATTAACAAGAAGGAAACGAAAAGCATGGTAACTGGAGGAAAAGGAGAAAATGCCATATGGAAATAGGGGGAGAGGAAAGAGGGCAGGTGAATAACTTCAATTACTTGGAAAGTGTAGTAATGGGTGATATGTGTTGCACAACACAAATTAGGAAAGAATTGCAATGTCTAAAGAAGGATTCAAGAGAAATTACAGAAATTACTTTGCGGACCACTAAACAAAGATATGAGGAAAGGACTTGCCAAGTGTTAAACCTGGAACATAGCATTGTATGGTGCGGAGGCCTGGACGTTGAGGAAGAAAGATGAAAGAAGATTGGAGGCACTAGTGATGTGGATATGGAGAACAATTGAAAAAGTGGAAGACTGCTTAAGGAATGAAGAAGTATTAAGAACAGCTAGAGAAGAAAGAAACACGCTGAAAGTCATTAGAAAGAGAAAACAAAACTAGATTGGACATTGTTTGAAGAGGGGCTGTTTGTTGAAGGCAGGAATAGAATGAATGGTGGAGGGAAAAAGGGGAAGAGGAAAAAGAAGATATCAGAGGCTGGACAATATCCAAGCAGACAAATATTCAGAAATGGAAAGACTGTCTGTGGACAGACAAAAGTGGAAGAGGATTAACCATGACAAGACCTGCTGTAAGGCAGAATACCAACTACTAGTGTCGTACTTGACACAGTCAGTTCGATCAAATATCTTGGCGTAACGTTGCAAAGCGATATGAAATGGAACGAGCATGTAAGGATTGTAGCGGGGAAGACAGTCGATTTTGGTGTATTGGGAGAGTTTTAACAAAGTGTGGTTCATCTGTAAAGGAGACCACATATAGAACACTCGTGCCATCACTTCCTGAGAACTGTTCGAGTGTGTGGGTTCCCCATCAGGTTGGATTAAAGGAAAACGTCGAACCTTATCAGAGGCGGGCTGCTATATGTTCCACCACTAGGTTCAGTCAACACAGAAGTATTAAGGCGTTGTTTCGAGAATTCAACTGGGAATCCGTGGATTGAAGGCGACTACCTTTCCGCAGAACACTACTGAGAAAGTTTAGAGAATTGGCATATAAAGTTGACTGCAGAACGATTCTACTGCCAACAACATACATTTTGCGTAAGGACCACGAACATAAACTAAGAGAAATTAGGGCTCATACAGAGTCAGGTAGACAGTCGCATTTTCCCTCTCTCTATTTGCGACTGGAAGAGGAAAGGAAGTGAACAATAGTGATGCAAGGCACCCTACACCACGAACCATATGGTGGCTTGTGGAGCACGTATGTAATTGCAGATGTAGAAATTGTAATAACATATAATCTACTGGCCGGAATGCACAGATATTATACCAATCTGGTGCTAAAACTAAAGCTGTTTCTTCCTAGTGAAGCGGCTCTACTCTTTAGGATAGGAAAAGTCAGTTTTAGTGCAATGCTTCTGAGCGTGCAAGTTACAGCCACGTGCGGGCCTGTTTACAGTGAGTTATGCTCACCAGCAGTTGCGAAGTAAAATAGAGGCCACAGGGGAGTAGAACCAATGGAATAAGTACACACAGCAGTTTTCATGGCGCAAGTCAGAGGCAGGAAGGGCCCACTGACCAACCTAAGTGTTACGAGTACGTGACGCGGAGAGATGCGTTTAGCAAAACAGAGGCGCACAGCCACATATAAACAGGTGTTCGTTCACTAACAAAGCAGTCAAGTGTGGCAGCTCTCCTGGACAGTGGAGTGTGTCACACCACCGACTCCATGCAGCAACAGATGGGGCCCCAGCGTTCCAGTCCACGGCAGGTCGCTGGTTCGACCCTCTGAGGCCAATGCGGGGGACTGAAGAGTGGCAGCTCTCCTGGATGGTGAGGCGTGTCACACCACTGGCTACACACAGACGCAGAAGGGGCGCCAGCTTTCCACTCCATGGCTGGTCGCCGGTTCGACCGTCTGAGTCCATGCAGGGTCTGTAGCTAGCCAGCAGTGGGCCAGTCCATGGCTTGCTACTGCGGGCAGTCGTCTTGCGTCCCAACATGCACCGGAGACATCCAGGGTGAGAGCCGCAGATTCAGCTGCCAGATCATGGGTGCTTGTTGTCGCCGCGATCTTAGCCACGTCATTTATAATGATGTTACAATGTAATTTAACTGTAACACACTTTTTAATCTACTCCTTGTGCTTACCTAACCACAAACTTCTTTCTAATTGGCTAGCAATGATGTCACACTCAGGACGTTGGGAGTGACCAAGTCTATTTAATAACCTTTCTCTGCTTGTCCGAATAGCAGTTATTCCAGCGTCGAGGGTCGGCGCAGCTTGCACCACGGAGTCCACCCACCGTTCTCGGTATATTTATTTATTAGTTACACATTTTGTTATATATATTTACTATCGTAACGATCCCGCTGCCTGGTAATATGTTTTTTCAGAGCCTGAAGATGGTTCTTAAATAGAATCGAAACCGGTCATTCCAATAAAAATAAAAAGTGGCGATCAAGACAGTTTTTAACCTTCAAACTAATAGAAATATCTGGACTTTTACGCCCTATGTACCTACAACCAATCCTGTGTGAATGTTAAAAGATCTTGAGAAAGATGAGTCATAACGGCAAGGTAAACAGGTGGAACTGGGTAAGAAATGTAAGATGTGCCTATCAAATTATGACCATTTGATGCCTGATACGCATTGCCACATCACGAGCATTTACTCAATTACTCAAAAGTTAGGAATAAGACTGGTCTCATTGTCCCAGTAAGCCGTCTAATACCCTCCAGGTGGACTTCATCTCACAGCTACTAAGTATGACAGGTCAACAGGGTAACATTTAAGGAAACGATCTGATGGCACGTGACCGACTGCATGTCTAAAACAAATCAAAAATTATCATTGAAAACAAGCAGAGAGAAATACTCGGATGTTCCATGCATAGGGCTTTCCGAGAATACTGTGGCTGCAAATGGTGTCAAAACCTTTCTGAACGTGAAGAAAATCCATATCAGAATCACTGAATTGGGTATGCATATCTCTGAAGCTCTTATGACGACTAAACAAACTTGTAAGTCTATGGGAAGCTAATCTTTCAATCTTATATAGGAGAGTTGCCGACTTAATCTGCCAGGTCATTTACTTATATCCGGAATTTTGAGATGGAAGATTAACGTTTAAAGATTCGCAAACACTGATTTTATTAGAGACGGAGCATGAGATCGGATTACGATAAATGGGGAAGCAAATCGGCCGTGAAAAGAAGCCATCCCGTAATTTGCCTGGAGTGGTTTAGGGAAACCACGGAAAACCTAAATCTTGATAACCAGATAGGGATTTGAACCGTCGTCTTCCCGAATACGAGTCCAGTGGCCCAACCATTACGCCAAGTCCCTAGTTATATCCTCAGTTTCCATCCAGATTTATTATTTCATCTCGTTGTTTGTTCCCTTTGAAAATATCATACCAAGTTTTATTTGCTAGAAATTGCTACTGTTCTTTTCATAACCACTGCATCTATCTGTATAGCCAGATAAGCCAAAGAAATAAAAATTATAATTGGAGATGTAATCTGTAAACAATAGTAACGGGAAAGACGGTCATTTTGAGACATTGTGCAGTAACGTTTCAATAAAATCTAAAAAATAAGATATTTAAGATACAATGTAATATTTTTTTCGGGTAAGTCTTTGTCTTTAAATATTTTCAGAGTACCGACGCAGTTCAAAATCGTAAATGCCATCTATAATCATATTACTCAAAATGCGTCTGTGGGTACTTAACATTGCATGCTTGTTACATAGGAACACTTAACATGGGTTAACACTGGCTTACTACTGAATGGGTGAACAAAATATAAGGGTGAAACATCTCAAAAATAAAAGTTTGAAAGGTACGAATTGTTTCAGTTTCTGATTCTAAGATCTTCACTACCAATTTTTTAAATAATAAAATGCAATATCCTCAAAAATTAATCTATAATTCAGCACAATTTCAGTCTAATTATATCATCGTACTACAGCACGTAAACAATGTTAATGATGGTCGTTAACATTTCTATCAATACATTGATATGTAAATTCACGTGAACTATGGTATGGGATACAAATTAACACTGTTGAGTAGCTTAATTAATGAAGCTCGTTCCATGTTTTTACATCTTTGCCTAATGACGCGGTCCACCTCTATCTAGTCGCCAGCTGGTGCCTTGTTGCCCTGTGCACGGAGGTTACGGGCGCACGATTCTCCAAGCTGCCGGTCATCGCTAACGCTAAATTCGTGTTAGTCGGCAGTACTTCGGCCTAATGTCGACGCAGCCGAGTTACCCTGCGTTAGGGAAGCAGAGTTGCTGATATGGGAGTTCAAGTACTGTTCGTTTTCTAATGTAGTCTGTTCTACCTTCCGGATAAGGTACTCGTTATTTGACTGCCACATGTACTCCCGTGTTGAAGTTGCTTCCTCTACGCTGGGTTGCCTGTTACCTTCTAAGCCCCTAACTTAAAAAATGGTTCAAATGGCTCTGAGAACTATGGGACTTAACATCTGAGGTCGTCAGTCCCCTAGAACTTAGAACTACTTAAACCTAATTAACCTAAGGACATCATACACATCCATGCCCGAGGCAGGATTCGAACCTGCGGCCGCAGTGGTCGTGCGGTTCCAGACTGAAGCGCCTAGAACCGCTCGGTCACTGCGTCCGGCTCCTCTTAAGGTTTGATAGGGGCTTAGGGGCACGCTCACGTTGAGAATTTGTCTTGGTCTGGGCATTTTGAAATGTTCCACGATTTTTTTGCAAGGTTCATATGTTTGCTCGTTTTGTGAGCTGCTCGTAGAGCAGCCTGTCCGCGTCGGCTACGTACGAGCGCGTAAGCGACGCGCCGCTTCTCGTCTCATCGTAGCCACTGAGACCTTATGGCCTCCTGGTCTGCTACGGCATCTTCTATAAGTTGAGTTTCTATCTCGTAGCAATCGGGCGTTAATTTACCCAGTAGTGCCAGTTATTTTCCCATCATATTCAGGCCTGGCCTGCCGCTCTTGCCGCTTCCGTGGTTTCCCTGTCTGGAGATTGGTTTCTTAACATAACACACACATCAAAAAAAGTTTTGCATCACCTCGGTTCCGAGATATCCGAAACCTGTAGAGAAAATTGGAATAGATGTCAACATAAACATCATTTCCACCCTTTTTGTTGCTCATGAAAACAACACATTGCATATTGTACCATCATACAGCGCGACCCTTAGAGGTGGTGGTCCAGATTGCTGTACACACTGGTACCTCTAACACCAGTAATACGCCCATTTGCATTGGTGCATCCCTTTATTCGTCATGGCATACTATCCACAAGTTTATCGATGCAATGTTGGTCGAGATTGTTCCACTTCTCAACGCTGATTCGGGGTAGAACCCTTAGAGTGGTTGGTGGGTCACGTCGTCCATAAACAGCATTTTTCAGTCTATCCCAGGCATGTTCGATAGGGTTCATGTCTGGAGACCATGCTTGCCACTCTAATCAAGAGGTGTCCTTATCCTGAAGGAAGTCATTCACAAGATGTGCACGATGGTTGTGCGAATTGTCGTCCATGAAGACGAATGCCTTGCCAATATGCTGCCGATATGGTTGCACTATCGGTCGGAGGATGGCATTTACGTATTGTACAGCCATTACGGCACCTTCCATGACCACCTGCGTCGTACGTCGGCCCACACAATGCCACTTCAAAACAGCAGGGAACCTCCACCTTGCTGCACTCGCTAGACAGTGTGTCTAAGGCGTTCAGCCTGACCGGGTTGCCTCCAAACACGTCTCCGAAGATAGTCTGGTTGAGGTCATATGTGACACTCATCGGTGAAGAGAACGTGATGCCATTCCTGAGCGGTCCATTCGGCATGTTGTTGGGACCATCTGTGCCGCGCTGAATTGTTTCGAGGGTGCAAAGATGGACCTCGCCACGGACGTCGGGAGTGAAGTTGCGCATCATGCAGCCAATAGGCCAATAGGCACAGTTTGAAGCGTCATGTGACATAATGTGGCTGAACGAAAAGCATTATTCAACAAGGTGGCGTTGCTGTCATGGTTCCTCCGAGCCATAATCCGTAGGCAGTCGGCATCCACTGCAATAGTAGCCCTTGGACGGCCTGAGCGAGGCATGTCATCGACTGTTCCTGTCTCTCTGTATCTCCTCCATGTCCGAACAACATCGCTATGTTTCACTGCGAGACGCCTGGACATCTCCCTTGTTCAGCGCCGTTCCTGGCACAAATTAACAATGCGGACGCGATCGAACGGCGGTACTGACTGTCTAGGAATGGTTGAACTTCAGATAACAGAAGCTGTGTACCTCCTTCCTGGTGGAATGACACGAACTGATCGGCTGTCGTATCCATTCCGTCTAACAGGTGCTGCTCATGCATGGTTGTTTGCATCTTTGGGAGAGTTTAGTGACATCTCTGAACATCAAAGGGACTGTGTCTGTGATGCAATATCCACAGTCAACATTTGTCTTCAGGAATTGCGGAAACCGGGGTATTGCAAGATATTTTAGATGTGTGTAGTTCTAATATTGATATAATGCTCAGTTGTTGAATGGTATTTTATTATGTTTACACGCCAGTTTCTTGATATGTCAAGGAGTCTTCCGTGACTGATTAAATATGTTTTAAAAATTATGTGATCCACTGTGTTCAGGACTATCAAAAAATTATCTATTTTACATTTATTTATACTGAGCATATTGTGTGATGTCCATCTGTAAATCTCAAATAAGCAATTTCCATTTTTAAGGTATTTTTGAGAAATGATCTATATTTATGGTTGTAAGCTGTAGTAAAAGAATTCAGAAGAAAGTTTTTTTGCCAGGTTCCTTTCTCTGAGCGGTTGGAAATGTTTTCAAAATTATGGGATTCAATTTGGCCACGTCTATAAGAAATATTAATTTACTTATATTAAACCTGTGGTTTATTTATTTATACTGAGAATAATGTGCGATGTTTATATATAAATATGAACTGACCAGTAAGCACTTTTAATGTCTGTTTGAGAAGTGCTCTGTATTTATGAATTTGGGACGGAGTAAATGGCCAGTGTTATAAATAATTTTGTTATTTATTTATAATGAACCAATTGGTGGTCTGTTTAGTTGTAAATCTGAATTGAAGAGTTTCCATTTGTAGCGTATGTTTGAACAACGCTCTTTATTTATGGTGGTAAAATTGAATTAGAGTATTCAGTGTAAATGTGTTTTCTAAGGCAGTTGAATTATAAATTTATCTATGCAATCTATGCAATAAAATATCATTGAACTGTTGCGGGGTAACAAATGACTTGTGATAAATAGCCTGCACCTTCCTATGCCGCGTTTGTTGTTCTTTTATCCTAAGGCGTCCACTGACATTTCATTCACCTTTCCCAGATTAGCAACCACTCTCCTTGGCCATTTGCATTTAACATATTCATTGCCTTCATCTAAGTCGTAGTTATCTATGTTATCCTCGGATTGGTACAACTCGTCTCTGAAAATAATTTTTCTGCACGAACACCACATACAGTCTCGCTACTGTCATTAGCAATTTTGGCACTTACCACTGTTTACATCCAGTGTAATATCTCTTTATATTCGATGAATTATTCTGATACAATTCTACCCGTGAATGACGTTTACTAATTTTCTATCTTCATACTCGCAGAATCCATGCGCAAAGTAGTTTCATACAATAGTTATGCCATGAGCGCATAATTATTTTTTGTACTACACTCTCTGGTGGTTGTTAGAAAAAAGCTTCCGAGATCGTCTTTGTGCCGATTAGCCTGAGCATTGTTTGAAGAATTGTAATCTGAATGAGATTTATGACAAAAGATAACTCATGCGAAATTGTACGATTAAACGGGTGTGTAACAATTTACATTATATGACATTTGAGAATTAATGATATTCATTGATATATTGCGTGGTTGTTAATCAGAAGTGAACTTCCGAAAGACTGGATACGAACCCGCATTTAATAATCCAAGAGCTCCATTACTTCTTGGGAGGGTTAAACTTCATCAAAGCCAAATATCCGCTTGATCTGAGGTTCCCTGACTGATTATACAACGCTCCCAAAAATACGACGCATTTTATTTGTACAGATTAGCAGACTGCCGCAAAGCACGAGCCTGCAGAGAAGAAGAATCATCACCTGATTTAATTCTAACAAGTAAAATTTCTGAATGATTTTGAGTGACTGAGTTATGACTGTGTTTCCTATTATGAATGATTGATTGTTCGAACGAATTGAGAACTACATAACTACATAATTACATAGATAGGAGGAAAAATTACAGTGGCGCCAGTGTGACAGGATTCTCTTGGATTGTTATATAATATTTGTATTTTTTGTTTCATGAAAACCAACAAGAACGAGAGGTACCTAATCTGAAGAGCGATTCGGTGCCCATAGTAAAAGATTGCTGATACCAAGGAACGATTTAAACTATTAAACAAGAACTATACTGCAGAACAATGCCAGATAATTCCAATTTTTACATTTTGTAGTTAAAATAGTTCGAAATTAAATTAGAAAGAACTTTTTTCCAGATAGTAGTTAGATTGTAGAACTGTATATTGTGTGATTTTCGTATCTGGACATTGAACTTTATTGTGAAGTAATTTGAAAGTTAAGTGTGTCTACGACAGTAAATTTGAAACTGTATTTAGTGACTAGAACCTGATATTGACAGTTATTTAATGGTATTGACTAGAGGGGCATTTAAAATGTCATTGAATCAGCAACGAGACGTGCAACAGCCTTCAGCTGTTTCCGCAGAAGCAGAGGGCACGGATAGCAATTCTGAGACTGTTGTGGCTAGCGTTAGCAATATAAATAATCCCACTGGTTCAGAAAACATTCGTACAACAGCTGATCAGACTGTTGTTGACCGATTAGTTGTTATTATGCAACAGTTGTCTCTATTAGCCGAAAATGTGTCAAACCTTGCGAAGGCTCAATTAGAAATCAAACGAGATTTTGCAGAAGCCCAAGCGGAAGTAAAACGAGACTTGTCCGTTGTACAGCGAGATTTTGCAGAAGCTCAAGCGGAAGTAAAACGAGACTTATCCATTATACAGTCTGAAGTAAAACGAGACTTGTCCGTTGTACAGAAAGATTTTGCAGAAGGCCAAGCGGAGGTAAAACGAGACTTATCCGTTATACAATCTGAAGTAAAACGAGACTTATCAGCCATACCTAATGAACTCCAAAATCAATTAGCCGAAAATAAAGTAGAATTACAAAATCATTTAAGAGCAACCTTTACTGAATTAGATCAGAGATTAAATACCCAAACACAGGAAATAAAACAACAGGCAGAAAGGACCGAACAGAATCTTATTGCTCAAATTGAGCAGGTCCGCCAACAATGCCAAGAAAACAATAGTAAATTAAAAGCGGAGCTAACCGAATATGTATCCGTCAAAGCTGACACTACACAAAAACAAGTAGAACTGTTTCCTCAAGTAATACAAGCTCAACAGGACATACAGTGTTCCGTAGCTATGATACCAGGAATTATAGAATCCCAAGATAATCTAAAGAAGCAATTTGACGAAGTGGAACACTGAATGAATGTACTTGCGGGAAAGGTTTCAGAAATAACATTATAGCGGCAAAATTTTCCTTCGGAAACGATAGAAGAAACTGTGAAAGTAGCTTTACAGTCAATTTCAGAGAGTTCCGAAGATAATTTCTTCAACAAAGGGTTAAAGGAAGTTCGTGAACAACTTGGCGAAGAAAGAAAATGTCGAAAGATCATTAAATCTCTCGCAGGAGGATTTACAACAGCGAGAAGTAGGAAACAAAATTCTCAATATGCGCGTGACATTCCGTCCACGTCAAGATCCGATGTAGGCAGAACTGAAACGTCACGAGTTAGATTCGATATAACGGATAGCCACAGGGAAGAGTACGAACAGGATGATTTTTGGAATCGTAGTACCGTCGTGGAAATAGACCTCTGAAACTTCGAATAAAGACTACAGGATGAACATTCTATTTCCAGAACGAGATTTTCACTCTGCAGCGGAGTGTGCGCTGATATGAAACTTCCTGGCAGATTAAAACTGTGTGCCCGACCGAGACTCGAACTCGGGACCTTTGCCTTTCGCGGGCAAGTGCTCTACCATCTGAGCTACCGAAGCACGACTCACGCCCGGTCTCCACAATATCCTTTCTTTCAGGAGTGCTAGTTCTGCATGGTTCGCAGGAGAGCTTCTGTAAAGTTTGGAAGGTAGGGGACGAGATACTGGCAGAAGTAAAGCTGTGAGGACCGGGCGTGAGTTGTTCTTCAGTAGCTCCGATGGTAGAGCCCTTGCCCGCGAAAGGCAAAGGTCCCGAGTTCGAGTCTCGGTCGGGCACACAGTTTTAATCTGACAGGAAGTTTCATATCAGCGCACACTCCGCTGTAGAGTGAAAATCTCATTCTGGAAAAAGAATGTTCATCCTGTAGTCTTTATTCGAAGTTTCAGACGTCTATTTCCACGATCTTGGACAGAATGGCAAAAGATTAGTTTAGTATCTGGATGTATACAAGGATCAGGAGCATTGTGGGCATCCGAACAGACATCTTCTTGTAAATGTTATAAAGAATTTGAGCAGGCGTTTCTAGCAAAATATTGGTCTGCTGGAATACAAGAAAGATTTAGGCAGGAAGCATTATATCGTGAGCCTTTCTCATGTTCTAGAGGATCTCTAAAGAAATATTTTGAGAAATACATTAATAAATCTTTGTATTGGGATGTACCGATTCCTTTGCCGGATATACTTAGGATACTCAAGTCCAGACTACCCACCAGTATAAGGAATCAGCTGTTATATATAAATGATAAGGGTATAGACTCATTTATGACTACGCTTGATCATATTGATATAATTGAGGAGGACAATAAAAGGTCAAGAGAAATGTCATATCAAAGAAGAGCAATAGAAGCGAATCCGAGCTGTAACTCGAATGGGAATGGCAGTAGTGGTAGCAGTAACAGTAATGATAATCAACTACACTATCCGAGGAGACTTAGAAATGGACAAAATGCAAACAATAATTATTACCATAATGTAAACTTTAGTAATGGTGCAGCGAGGGGCTATTTTAGGAACAATAGGAATTTTAATCGATATAATCCAATGTATAGCAACACAAGACAGTTCTACCAGCACCAGCAGAATAACAACAATAATTACACGAATCAAGCAAGACAATATAGACCGAATTCACCACAACAACCGATAATCACTGAAGTAGCTGAAGAGACAAATACCAATCGGACCAACAATCAGTCAAACTAAACATGACCGCATCGTGCCCCGGAGGAGCGGTCAGGGGATCTGTTAGGTGCTAAACAGTAAAATTACAATTGTTAAGATATAATGATGGTGAGCTGTTGACTGAAGAGTTAACAAAGGATTTAATAACGTGTCATAATGACAGATCGAGTGTTCCGGTATCGGAAGTATTTGTTGAAATACATGAAGTGTAATGTGATATTAGGTACCACCGCTTCCGACAATGTCATCTCAGGCGCTCTTTCTAGGAGAATTATTAGGAAGAAGAAGGTACCAATTTTGCCGGTACAGAACTGCAAAATCATCGGAGCAGCACACTCTCCCAATGTCAAAGTACAAACACAATTAGAGATGAAAATGGGAAATGTAGCAATAAAATGCACGTTCATTGTAGTGGAGCAGTTATTAGTGGACTGTATTCTTGGTATTGGGAGTATGCAGGAGTACGAGTGTCAGATAGATTTTTTGGAAGGAATAGCTAAATTTAGATTAAAGGGAGAAGAGATAGCACTGGATTTAAATAGGAAGGAGATGGTGCATGAGAAATATTGTCGCGGTGCCATAATTCAATTAATTGACTCTACAAACGGTCGTTGGAAGGAGCTTTCAAAGTACTTGATACAACAGAAGGACTTTAACTAAACAACAATGATAAAACCTAGTGAATCAAATCAGCTTACCGGAGAAAAAAGGCAGCAGCTTCATTATTTGTTAGAGGCATATGAAGAGATTTTTGATGAGAAACCAGGACTTATTAAAGGGCATATTTGTCACCTACAAGTGAAGCCACATCAGACTTACGGTTACACGCACTATCCGATCCCCTGGCGTTTAAAACAATCTGTTCAAAGGGACATAAATAGAATGTTAGAATGGAACCTGATTGAACCATCAACTAGTCCATATTATTCTCCGCTCTTAGTCGTTCCAAAACCTGGAGGCAACGTAAGATTAGTTCTGGATGCGAGAGAGATTAATTAAATAATACTACCTGTAAGAGCTCATCCGGAAAATATAGATGAATTAATTCAAAATTTCGAGGATGTTTCGTACTTAACTAGTGTTGATTTGAGAAGTTCATACAGGCAGGTCAGAATGGATGAAGAACCTAGGAAGTATACTGCATTTATCTATGTCGGAAGAAGTTACCAATTTAGAGTTGTCCCGTTCGGACTTAATATTAGTGCCGGAATATTAATTTCAGCGTTGGATTATGTTCTTGGACCAGAATTGCGTAGTCATATAACTGTGTTTGCTGACGACTTATTAATAGCCACGAAAACATGGGAAGAGCATTTGCATATTTTGGAAAGGATTTTTGCTGTTTTCAAGAAAACCGGAATTACAGTAATCTTACAGAAGTCTCATTTTGCTTTACCACAAATTAAGTTCTTAAGACATATGATAAATGCGAAAGGTATCCTGCCTACCGAGAAGAAGATAAGTGCAAATCGAAATTTTCCATCACCACGGAATAAAAGACAGCTGAAGTGATTTATAGGTTTCATAAAGAATCAAGCCATGAATTCTGAGACATTAAACCGGCTTCTACGGAAGGATGTGCCATGGCAATGGACTGAAGAATGTGAAGTAGCTTTTCGAGACATTAAAGACCAACTCGTCAACGCATCCTTATTATATCACCCTGATATGAATTGTGAGTTCTGTCTGTCCACGGATTCATCGGATGTTGGATTAGGTGCTTGTCTCTTCCAAATAAGAAAAATAAAAGGGGTACCAACAATCTGCCCGATAGCATTTGTTAGTCGAATGTTATCGTCCTGTGAAAGAGCCTATACGACACAGAACTTGAAGCACTTGCATTCAAGAAGTTTATCTATTAATTACATGGTTCGAAAACGATTGTGTATTGTGACTATCAATCACTAACCTTTTTGCAAACATGTAAACTGTTACATCCCAGACTGTCACGGTGGACAATGACACTACAACAGTACCAATTTAAAATTATTCATGTATCTGACAAAGAAAATATTATTGCGGATGCACTGTCGAGATCCCCAGAAGGTTTAACGACGGAAATAGAATCAGTAAATACTTCGGACTTTCCAGTATTACTGTCGCGGGGCAATATCTACAAAACTTATTATGTACTTCTTTGTAGAGATATGGGAAGACCCTCGATGGAAGAAGATAATTCAGCTAAAGGAACAACAAAATTCAAGGGCTAGTTTGAATCATTATAAATTAGTAAATGGAGTATTATTCTTCAGATGTGGGAAGGACAACAATCCACGGTGGTGTGTATGTATCCCAAAGGAATGTGAGGAAAAATTAATTTGATTTACCCACTTATCATGGGGACGTTTTGGTGTGATCGTTTTGGTGTGATCAAATGTGCCAATAAAATAGGAGAATACTGTTATTTTCCGAATATTCGGAGAAAAGTGCACCAAACTATACAAGACTGTTTACTCTGTCAAAAGGCAAAACCGGATAATATAGATAGTAAGCATGTTCTGCATTCAATTACTCCACGAGAGCCAAGAGCGTTAATTTCGTGTGGTATCTATGGCCTCCTCCCACGATCAAGAGGAGGAGTCAAATTCATTGTAGGATTCTTTGACGTATTTACAAAATATGTAAAACCATATCCATGAAAGTGTGCTGCTGCCAGAGCTGTTGTAGTAAGATTGGTGGGTGACTATCTTCCGCATGTAGGTTTACCGAAATCCCTAATTATAGATAATGCCAGAATTTTTACCGGATTTAAATGGAAGCAAACATTAACACAGCTTGGTATTCGACAAATTTTGACATCACGTTGTCATCCACAAGGTAATCCAATAGTACGAGTTTCCTGAGAATTAAACCGATTCATGCTTACATACTGCCACAGCAAACAAACATCATGGGCTGATTATTTGTCAGAATTTGAACAAATATTTAATAATATGACGCATACCTCAACTAACTTTACTCCAACAGAGCTTATGTTTAGTCAGATTGAGAGGAACGTTTGGATAAACCATCAGCCAAAGTATGAAGACCAGAATTTAAAATGGGAGGAAAAGATTCGACTCGCACTTGTCAATTTAACTAAAAAGGCAATACAACGGAAATTGACATATGATAAACGGATTCGCCGGATTCAGACGTTTCATCTTGGAGAAAATGTTTTATTGAGGCGACACATCCATTCCTCGAAAGTGATGAAGAACATAAAGAAATGCGATCTTATTTGTACCGGACCATATGTTATTGTAAATATACCAAATCCTGGGTCATACTTGTTGACACATCCCGAATTGAAAAGAATAAAGGGATTATTCCCGCATAATGATATTAAGAAATTTTTTGAACGATCATAGATCTGTGATACCAAATATGGAGAAGAATTTAGAGTGGAATTTGACTATGAGTCGAATGTGCATATAAGTATCAAGATGTTTATGTTGTTTAGAGGGTAAGAGACAGTGAGATTACTCCTGTGATAGGTTAAGAGACAGTAAGATTACTCCTCTGATAGGTTAAGAGACAGTGAGATAACTCCTGATAGGTTAAGAGACAGTGAGATTACTCCTGTGATAGTTTAGCACAAAATTTTAAGATAGGTAGAAGAATTTGTTAATTACTAGTGTTTGTAAGTGTGGACTTTGAGCAGAAGCCATAGTGATATACAATGAAAGTGCATCTACATTTCCTCAAAGCACGACACTTATGTGATAATTGCGTGTGAAACTTGAACAGTGCGGGATATGTAGCAAAATACGCTGTGTGTCTGATGTGCGCTGTTCGCGCGAGAAAACAAATGAACTGTGAAATGAAGCAACAGTCGATAATGTCACTGCTGCAAACAATTGAAGAAACTCTGTGGTTGCGCGAGAGGAAATTATTATAATTTTTAGATTTTTCATTATGCCTTCTCTACCAGTAGAATTAATTTAAGAATTTTAATTAACGTTTTCTTCCCCCATGAACCATGGACCTTGCCGCTGGTGGGGAGGCTTGCGTGCCTCAGCGATACAGATGGCCATACCGTAGGTGCAACCACAACGGAGGGGCATCTGTTGAGAGGCCAGACAAACGTGTGGTTCCTGAAGAGGGGCAGCAGCCTTTTCAGTAGTTGCAGGGGCAGCAGTCCGGATGATTGACTGATCTGGCCTTGTAACAATAACCAAAACGGCCTTGCTGTGCTGGTACTGCGAACGGCTGAAAGCGAGGGGAAACTACAGTCGTAATTTTTCCCGAGGGCATGCAGCGTTACTGTATGGTTAAATGATGATGGCGTCCTCTTGGGTAAAATATTCCCGAGGTGAAATAGTCCCCCATTCGGATCTCCGGGGGGGACTACTGAAGAGGACGTTGTTATTAGGAAAAATAAAAACTGGCGTTCTACGGATCGGAGCGTGGAATGTCAGATCCCTTAATCGGGCAGGTAGGTTAGAAAATTTAAAAAGGGAAGTGGATAGGATAAAGTTAGATATAGTGGGAATTAGTGAAGTTCGGTGGCAGGAAGAACAAGACTTTTGGTCAGGTGAATACAGGGTTATAAATACAAAATCAAACTGGGGTAATGCAGGAGTAGGTTTAATAATGCATAAAAAAATAGGAGTGCGGGTAAGCTACTACAAACAGCATAGCGAACGCATTATTGTGGCCAAGATAGACACGAAGCCCACGCCTACTACAGTAGTACAAGTTTATATGCCAACCAGCTCTGCAGATGATGAAGAACTTGATGAAATGTATGATTAGATAAAAGAAATTATTCGGATAGCGAAGGGAGACGAAAATTTAATAGTCACCGGTGACTGGAATTCGATTGTAGGAAAAGGGAGAGAAGGAAACATAGTAGTTGGATATGGATTGGGGGTAAGAAATGAAAGAGGAAGCCGTCTGTTAGAATTTTGCACAGAGCATAACTTAAACATAGCTAACACTTGGTTCAAGAATCATAAAAGAAGGTTGTATACATGGAAGAATCCTGGAGATACTAAAAGGTATCAGAGAGATTATATAATGGTAAGACAGAGGTTTAGGAACCAGGTTTTAAATTGTAAGACATTTCCCGGGGCAGATGTGGACTCTGACCACAATCTATTGGTTATGAACTTCAGATTAAAATTGAAGAAACTGCAAAAAGGTGGGAATTTAAGGAGATGGGACTTGGATAAACTGACTAAACCAGAGGTTGTACAGAGTTTCAGGGAGAGCATAAGGTACCAGTTGACAGGAGTTGGGGAAAGAAATACAGTAGAAGAAGAATCGGTAGATTTGAGGAATGAAACAGTGAAGGCAGCAGAGGATCAAGTAGGTAAAAGATGAGGGCTAATAGAAATCCTTGGGTAACAGAAGTAATATTGAATTTAATTGATGAAAGGAGGAAACATACAAACGCAGCAAATGAAGCAGGCAAAAAGGAATACAAACGTCTCAAAAATGAGATCGACAGGAAGTGCAAAATGGCTAAGAAGGGATGGCTAGAGGATAAATGTAAGGATGTAGAGGCTTATCTCACTAGGGGTAAGATAGATACTGCCTACAGGAAAATTTAAGAGACCTTTGGAGAAAAGAGAACCACTTGTATGAATATCAAGAGCTCAGATGGAAATCCAGTCCTAACCAAAGAAGGGAAAGCACAAAGGTAGAAGGAGTATATGGAGGGTCTATACAAGGGCGATGTACTTGAGGACAATATTATAGAAATGGAAGAGAATGTAGATGAAGATGAAATGGGAGATGCGATACTGCGTGAAGAGGTTGACAGAGCACTGAAAGACCTGAGGCAAAACAAGGCCCCGGAAGTAGACAACATTCCATTAGAACTACTGACGGCCTTGGGAGAGCCAGTCCTGACAAAACTCTACCATCTGGTGAGCAAGATGTATGAGACAGGCGAAGTTCCCTCAGACATCAAGAAGAATATAATAATTCCAATCCCAAAGAAAGCAGGTGTTGAAGGATGTGAAAATTACCGAACTATCAGTTTAATAAGTCACAGCTGCAAAATAGTAATGCGAAGTGTTTACAGACGAATGGAAAAACTGGAAGAAGCCGACCTCGGGGAAGATCAGTTTGGATTCCATAGAAATATTGGAACACGCGAGGCAATACTGACCTTACGACTTATCTTAGATGAAAGATTAAGGAAAGGCAAGCCTACGTTTCTAGCATTTGTAGACTTAGAGAAAGCTTTTGACAATGTTGACTGGAATACTCTCTTTCAAATTCTAAAGGTGGCAGGGGTAAAATACAGGGAGCGAAAGGCTATTTACAATTTGTACAGAAACTAAATGGCAGTTATAAGAGTCGAGGGGCATGAAAGGGAAGCAGTGGTTGGGAAGGGAGTGAGACAGGGTTGTAGCCTCTCCCCAATTTTATTCAATCTATATATTGAGCAAGCAGTAAAGGAAACAAAAGAAAAATTAGGAGTAGGTATTAAAATCCATGGAGAAGACATAAAAACATTGAGGTTCGTCGATGACATTGTCATTCTGTTAGAGACAGCAAAGGACTTGGAAGAGCAGTTGAACAGAATGGACAGTGTCTTGAAAGGAGGGTATAAGATGATCATCAACAAAAGCAAAACGTGGATAATGGAATGTAGTCGAATTAAGTTGGGTGATGCTGAGGGAATTAGATTAGGAAATGAGATACTTTCAGTAGTAAAGGAGTTTTGCTGTTTGGGGAGCAAAATAACTGATGATGGACAAAGTAGAGAAGATATAAAATGTAGACTGGCAATGGCAAGGAAAGCGTTTCTAAAGAAGAGAAATTTGTTAACATCGAGTATAGATTTAAGTGTCAGGAAGTCGTTTCTGAAAGCATTGTATGGAGTGTAGCCATGTATGGAAGTGAAACATGGACGATAAATGGTCTGGACAAGAAGAGAATAGAAGCTTTCGAAATGTGGTGCTACAGAAGAATGCTGAAGATTATATGGGTAGATCACATAACTAATTAGGAGGTTATTGAATAGAATTGGGGAGAAGATGAATTTGTGGCACAACTTGACGAGAAGGAGGGACCGGTTGGTAGGACATGTTCTGAGGCATCAAGGGATCACCAATTTAGCATTGGACGGCAGCGTGGAGGGTAAAAATCGTAGAGGGAGACCAAGAGATGAATACACTAAGCAGATTCAGAAGGATGTAGGTTGCAGTAAGTACTGGGAGATGAAGAAACTTGCACAGGATAGTTGCATCAAACCAGTCTCAGGACTGAAGACCACAACAACAATAACAATTATCATTTTAAGAATAGCAGTTTGTGTGTTTAATATTATGGACATAATTGTCGAAATGTATTTCGATAATGTTCATCAGAGAATGAAGAAAATTCTGCGATTGGATGATTTGTTAAATGAACATACGTCATCATTAATGATATTTATTTGCAGGTGGATCTATAAATCAATTAATTATAAGTATAATGAAAATTTTTCTGAGAATTTTTTCTAGAAATTATTCCATTTGTGGAGTCAGTGTCATATGCCTATGTTTAAAATTTTTCATCAGGTGTAAACTTAAATTTTATCCATTATTTCGTAATTGAAAGCTAACCTCGGACAGAGTCAACGCTCTTCTTCCACCTGCACTGTAACAGAACGAGGATTACATTTTAAAATTTTTTTTGATAGGAATACGTTCGAAATGAGCTACAACAAAATTTAAAGCCCACAGTCTATTTGGCAATGTTTTGGACAATCAGCAGTTGCAATGCAAAACAACTTTGGTATTGAGGATGACAAAGAAATTCGCGATTGTCTGGACTGATGGATGTTGCAGTCTAGTACAGATGGAAGAATATAAGAATCCACTCTGATTTTGAGTTCAACGATGAAATATTGACTTCGTTGCCTTAATCCACTCTCTTCCAGGGATTTATTCAGTCAGAAGCTTTTCTTATTACACTTTAAACCTGTTCCATGTTCATGTCCCTGACCATCTGTTTCTGAGATCATCTTGTTGTTTCTACGGCACATTACCAGCTTCTGTCCTGTACCATAAGCCATCGCCTGTCCTCCGTACCGCTTCCACCAAACGCTGTACGTCGCCTACCCGCTGTCCGTACCCAGTGTTCCTGCTCCATCGACTTCACAACGAGATCGCCGGCTACATCGTCGAAAGACGAATTTATAAAATTTTTTGGATCACTATTGCAAAATTTTTGTTGGCTATGAGGCACTTTTCCTTCGATCTAATCCGTGGAGCTTCTATATATTTCAAAATTACTGGATTTAGGTTTTCCTATCTTCTTTAATACCTGAGGTGCGGTCTATTCTTCCGGGTTTTCCAGGGTTTCCCTGTGAAAGCCAGTTCCCAAATGGGCAGACCTTTTTCGTAATTACACCAATCTACATCTTCCCTGGTTATGTACTCGGGATGCGGGTGTACCCCGGTGCATGTAAAAGCTACAGCTTAGGTATTCTCGTAACTTACTGTCTTAACATGTTACCCATACTCTCTATAGTAAAATTCTATTAATTCAAAATATTCCATTTTTGAATAAACAACCCAACAAATTTTTTCTGTTAGCTCGCAGAGTATATTATTATTAACTTTGCTCGCTGCGAGGGGCAATTGTAATACATCGTTATATTCGATGTATTATTCTGATACAATTCTACCCGTGAATGACGTTTACTAATTTTCTATCTTCATACTCGCAGAATCCATGCGCAAAGTAGTTTCATACAATAGCTATGCCATGAGCGCATAATTATTTTTTGTACTACACTCTCTGGTGGTTGTTAGAAAAAAGCTTCCGAGATCGTCTTTGTGCCGATTAGCCTGAGCATTGTTTGAAGAATTGTAATCTGAATATTGAGATTTATGACAAAAGATAACTGATACGAAATTGTACGATTAAAAGGGTGTGTAATAATTTACGTTATTTGACGTTTGAGAATTAATGATGTTCATTGATATATTGCGTGGTTGTTAATCAGAAGTGAACTTCCGAAAGACTGGATACGAACCTGCATTTAATAATCCAAGAGCTCCATTACTTCTTGGGAGGGTTAAACTTCATCAAAGCCAAATATCCGCTTGATCTGAGGTTCCCTGACTGATTATACAACGCTCCCAAAAATACGACGCATTTTATTTGTACAGATTAGCAGACTGCCGCAAAGCACGAGCCTGCAGAGAAGAAGAATCATCACCTGATTTAATTCTAACAAGTAAAATTTCTGAATGATTTTGAGTGATTGAGTTATGACTGTGTTTCCTATTACGAATGATTGATTGCTCGAACGAATTGAGAACTACATAACTACATAATTACACAGATAGGAGGAAAAATTACACCATTAACATATGCAAGTCTGCGCCCATAGCAATAATAATAATAATAATAACAACTATAATAAACTTTTTACAAGCACGCATCACTACAAGACAGCGATTAGTGAGAATCTGAAAATTAGAGATAAAGTTGCATTTCTTGCTTTATCGTAGAACTATCAGCATGCATGAACAAAGCACATCACATGCCATGTTTTAAATGCAACAGTTCTGTTTCTCACAGATTCTCCCTTACCGCTGTTTACAGCCACTGTTTACTGCCAAACAGTGTCTTCTTAAAGTTTCCCTCGCGTTCAGAACGTTCAGTCACTATTATTATGCTCGTCCGAAATAGCGGTCCTCACTCTTGCGATATTTAAAATGATATCCTTGCAGTCTTCATCTGGGCAAGTGGACTACTGAGTCCTCAGTGCCCCTAAGTGTCTATTTAAATGCTTAAACTCTGAAACTATTTGCCACGCGAGCCATAAATGTGACTGAATATTATTTTTTAATTAAAAGCAACGTATTTTTAGTGGCAGGAAAGTAAGCTGTTTTCATTTTACAAATACATGACGATTATCACCTTTCAAAATTCAGTAATCGACCCGCATATATGGCGCACGTTACGAAATTCTGGTCACGGAATGTGTAACAGGATGGCATTCGTTAATTAAAAGGACCAGCGTTAGCTAACACGTGGAATTCTGTCAATGCGAGGACGTTTTTCCCCCAGTGTCCTGTTAGCTGAACGACGAAACAAAAGCTCTGTTCTCGCTCAAATTTGCGTGATCGTGAACAGGGTCCGTAGAGAAACTACCATTTATAACGGATGAAGTAATGTTTTTATCTATCTCAGCCCCCTGGCATGAAATATTGCTCATTATTACACGGTAGTTACCTGAACTGGCCGGTCACTGTTCCATGCGTGGTATTTATCACGTTGGGGTAATATACGCCCGGACTCATACGTCACGGAGATATGAAGTTGCGTGAGCGACAGCGGTGCCCGTCGCACACGAGCAATACAGCGCTCTTTACGTGAACACACTAATTTTTATAGTGTCTAAATTGAAGGCAAACAGCTAAAAAATCCAGTGAATCTAGCGGTTCTTCAGGAAGCTATGCGCAGATACACTGTGGACATTTCTAAACCTTAGAATTTACATTCGCCAACTACTATTCCTTTTTTCGCGATTCACTAATTATCTGCCAAGTAATCCTTTTCTAGTTGCAACGGAATTTTCAGCCAATTCATGTAGTAATTCCCAGTCTAAACTGATTTTCAAAATTAATTTTCAATTATGAAATTTCCTGCCAGGGTAAATCTGTGTGCCGGATCGAGACTAGAACTCTCCACGATTGCCTATTACGAGCATGTGCTATACCGCCTGAACTTCCCGAGCACGACTGACGACCTCTCCTCACAGCTTTACGTCCGTGAGTACCTCGTCAGCCAACTTCCTTCGGTCGGGCACACAGCTTTAATCTGTCAGGAAGTTTCTTATTAGCTCACACTCCGCTGCAGAGCGAAAATTTCATTGTGGGATTTCCAAGTATGCTACACCGTCCCTTAGGTCACCAATAAATGTGGCATTTGAATCCGGTTGGCAAAAATAATTCTGTCCTCTATGACTGAAAATGAAGTTTGGGAGATATGGATGCCTAAAGCTCCTCATCCACTCTATATGCACAAATGGTCGGTCTAGTGAGAGAGGGAACTAGGCCACTTTAAGAGGAAATTGAAATAAATTTTATTTTCTAAAGCACTGTATTAAGAAAAATGGTTCAAATGGCTCTAAGGGCTTTGGGACTTAATATCTGAGGTCGTCAGTCACCTACATCTAGAACTACTTAAACCTAACTAACCTAGGGACATCACACATATGTAGCCCGAGGCAGGATTCGAACCTGAGACTATAACACACTGTATTAAGACAATATTTGTACAATAAAAGGGGAACTGTTTCCTTAACATATTGTTAAGTTAATTATGCAAAACGCTAAGTAGAAATTTCATTGTAAATAGCACTGATTAGGACCTTGTAAGCTATAGTTAAAACAACAATTAAAAAGGAACAAATTTTATACACACATATCAAATAGTTTCATCCTGGTTGAAATACTGTTTCTCGAGTGTAAATCATGTTATCAGGCCTACATGTCTACTACGAACAATATCATATTTGATCTGGAGTATCTTCAGTGTCCAATGTTTCAGCGGATTTCAGTTTTTGGCAAAGAGCATGAAAATCTGGAAGGATATATCGCATTAGTCTGACGAGATCTTTTAGCTTCAGGGATGATATAGGTGACCTGTGTGGAAAATGTAGTAATATAAGGGTGGTTCTGGAGGGACGACCGGCATTTTTCTTGAAGAGTTACAGAGCGTGCCACTCTTCCAAGTCGGAATAGGTGTGTTTGAGTAAGGGTACACTTGGTTGTTCACCAAATTTCGCAGCTCTGATTTTCCTAATATTAAAGGTAACACCATATACGACAACACTACTGTTTACTGTTTTAGTGTTCAGCTGCTGTAAATCCCCGAAGTCTTCTGCTGTCATTGGAATGACTCTAAAGCGGTCTTTGACTGTCGTATTATTTACAATTTCATCCAACTTTCCATGCTTGCAAATATGGCCTGTTTTTCGGATTTTATTTTCTACTGTGCCAGAATCTCGGTCACTGGGTAAATAGATGTGTCCAGGAACGAGGAAATAAAGTTGAATGCATTCATAGAGTCCTTTGACTATGAGAGAATAATACACTTTAAACACTGTATTGTTTTTGTTGTCCAGTGCAAGAGTCTGAGAAAAAATCAAACTTACATTTGACGGACCACTCAGCGCCTTCACAATATATGATGCAGTTTCTGACGAACATAGTAAGGTAATATCTTCCGGCCACATGCTAGTAAAACCTGAAATGGAATTGGATGTTTGGAAGCAAACGACTGCCTTAGGTAGAACTAAGGGTCTGTTGGAATTTTAGGCGCCGTTGTTAGCTCGAAGTTGATACAGGTTGACATTCAGTGGAATGTCGTTGTTTGGAGGAGCACACTCATCTTAAGTCTTACATATTTTGAAGTGTTGGCAGAAGAGCCAACACTGTGTTGCTAGAGGAGGCCGAAATGCACGCGTTTAATTACACGCTGACTGGCGCGAGTTCTGGAACAGTTAAGGGAATTAATAGTAGCAAATAAAGTACGTAGTTGATATAATACTTAACTTTAATCCACAATTGGTGTACATCGCTCTTGACGGTACATGTTATAATCTCAATATCAAATGCTATGGCGCCTTGCTAGGTCGTAGCAAATGACGTAGCTGAAGGCTATGCTAACTATCGTCTCGGCAAATGAGAGCGTAGTTGTCAGTGATCCATCTCTGGCTAAGTCGGCTGTACAACTGGGGCGAGTGCTAGTAAGTCTCTCTAGACCTGCCGTGTGGCGGCGCTCGGTCTGCAATCACTGACAGTGGCGACACGCGGGTCCGACGTATACTAACGGACCGCGGCCGATTTAAAGGCTACCACCTAGCAAGTGTAGTGTCTGGTGGTGACACCACATATTTTTTAGCTAGTGACCTGTAGCGTGTATTATATACTCTGCGGCAAAAACTTGAGCGTACGCTACGTATTTTACAGGTAAAACTCCTGAATCTTGGTAATCTCTGTCTTAGAGGCGGTGAATTCCAATCACGGATCACACATTTCCAGTGCACAGCTTGTGTAATGACTAGCCTTGAATAATGGCTTCTGTATTGTGGAAAATTTTTAATGGTTTGTAACAGTATTTAGCAAGGAATCACTCATTTTGAGCTTAACACTGACTGCCATGTTTTCCTCGTCTGTCTGTAGGTGGTATACCAAGATATGTTGTATTAGGATTGTAGGTATTTTATTAGCTAACTACGTCTTCAGCAACATTAAGCGCCTTCCTTTCACTTCCAGCGCTTGACACTCTTTTCCGTGACACAGCAAATATGTTACAAAAAGTTTTTAAACATACTCTATACTTTCTTCCAGTCTCGATGTCACATGATAAGCTGATGAGTACTTTTTTCTGCTCACTCCAACATCGTTATGTTTCTTAGCATACCTCCGATTGCAGTTTTTTTACGCTCAATAAGAGCACTGAGATATGTATTCTAAAGAGTGTAGTCCCGTAATACTCACAAAATTGTAGTGTTTTTGAAACTTCATATAACAACGAATAGCTGCACCAGT
Source organism: Schistocerca americana (assembly GCF_021461395.2). NCBI lineage: Eukaryota > Metazoa > Arthropoda > Insecta > Orthoptera > Acrididae > Schistocerca > Schistocerca americana. Next base: position 168,619,402 of record NC_060123.1, on the reverse strand, counting down.
TGAGGTTAGATCCGTATCATTTGTTTTGGTAGTCATATCCAGATTCTTGTTGCGTTGGTGCTACATGTTCTGCCGGTTTTATCACTCACGTATTCATGTCCATGGAATCTGGTCTCGCGGGACAGAGCGGATCAGGTTGTGAAAAGGGGCCCAAATCAGTTGCTGTTAGTTGCGCAGACATACAAACTTTGTTTTGCTAAAACACTTAATCAGACATGCCCTTAAAAGAATTCAGAAACAATACGGCTGAAGGTCAGAACACAAGTTATTAAAATTGCCTTAAGGAATTCACACGGCTGAAGGCCTTAGTTACAAAATAGAAGAACTAAGGGCTTAAGGCCTAGATAACAAGAACTTCAGTAAGAAAATTTTAAAATGTTTTAAACAAATGACGTTTCAAATTTTAGTTTCAGACAGCTGAAGGCCTTATCTTAAAATATTTCGCATAAAGTTCGGCTGAAGGCCATATACTGAACACAGAACAACCCAAGGCTTAAGGCCAGGATAAAAAAAATTAAGATAGAAAGGAAAATTCTGAAATTTTCAAATGATTTTTCAAACTTTAACTTAAGATGGCTGAAGGCCTTATCTTAAAATATTTCACATAAAGTTCGGCTGAAGGCCACATACTGGACATCAAAACAAATTAAATTAATACACGGCTGAAGGCCTCGCACATTACTTGAGACTAAAAGAAAATTACAATCCACAACAACAGAACAGTGGTGCTCAGAAGTGTTCCAAGGGTCGGCCTGAGGAGGTAACTCTAACTTAAGGTTAGGTGAGATAGGTAGCCAAGAATAAGATTAAGTAATCAGATGGCAATCCCACCCAGGGACAGCTGAAGGACCGACCAACAACCTAATCAATTCCCTTCCGTCGGCCAATGACACGACAGCGGAAAATATCAGAGGAGGACGAAGATACCAGCAGCACTACGTCTTCAAAATTGAAGTCTAAAAACAGCCAAGGCACAATAACCACTCAAAAATATGAACAACACCAAAGGCTGTCGAACTACACGCGGTACGGACAGCATCAACACGGAGAGGAAAAACACACTGCGGAACACTACGCTAATGACCTCGTCGCGGAGACTTCCTCACTGCTCTGTCCCAACCGACCAACTGCCTACTCTAGGACGCATACAGCATTAACACAAGCTAGACACAGTTCCACGAAAACACTTCCACAAGAACTCGAACAATCGTAAAAGCAATCACTGTGGAACAACAAGGACGAATGACAAGTCGACACACACAGAGTTTCCATAAGCAGTCGGCGACCAAATAGGCCTACACGTCGTTCAATGTGACGACCGACTGAACGACCAACCAAGATCGCCCCACTCATGTCATGCGTGTCGGCATCGATCGGGGGAGTCATGGCTGTCCGGAACTCACTGCTGCTCCGTCCCCATTTCCTTCGGGCGCACGACAACACGGAGACACTGGCTCGGATCCAACCATGCAGAGGTAACACTTGCCCATTGGCCACCCGGCATCTCTGCACAAGGAAGGAACCGACCCTCACCCGGCAAGATGACCGGCTGACGAGGCCCAGAAACGGTCGAAAGACCAAATACACGTCGCCAGATGAGAAGACCGACGGAACGACCAACCAACGAACCGCTCCAGTCTCCTTCCGCCGGACAGTGCATGTGTGTCGCAAGCGGCCGGCGAGTACTGACTGCCCGGACATCACTGGCGCTGCGACCCGACCGAACCCCCGACACACGACGAGCCGGAAATACTAGTGGTCGCTACAAAGATGGCACTACAGTGCTCTTATCGTACGCGCTGCTGCTGCCACTCACGGGCAGGCAAGCCAGCAACTTAGTGACGCCAGTAAATCGAATAAGAAAAGGAGACGGTGGCACCACAAAGGCAAGCTGTCAAGCAATAAACGGCACGAAAGCGAGCGGCGCGCGGCTCAGCCCACTGTTTCTTTTTCTCTTGACATCTGCGCTCTTCTGGGTTACGACTACATTTTTTCCTACCACATTCAATATTTCTGATTTACAAGGATCCATGTTTCTCTCAATGTTGTAAAACAGGCTTACCTCTAGCACAAAAGCCGTCCGTAGTTGCCGTGCGGTTCTAGGCGCTGCAGTCTGGTACCGCGAGACCGCTACGGTCGCAGGTTCGAATCCTGCCTGGGCTTGGATGTGTGTGATGTCCTTAGGTTAGTTAGGTTTATCTAGTTCTACGTTCTAGGGGACTAATGACCTCAGAAGTTGAGTCCCATAGTGCTCAGAGCCATTTGAACCATCTAGCACAAAAACTTACAAAGATGGAAGCATAACGTATTCATTACAGTGTAGGTGCAAGACTTAAATTATGTTTAATATGTATAAAGGAAGGGAAAATGTACAGAAGCAATAACTATATTGTACAGCAATATCTCCTTTGCTTATAACTAATAAACCAGTCTGTAGCACTTTTATGTTGGTACGTCGGCAATTCACATAGCAGACAACATCAGTAAGTGGAATGATCATAAGGGCGCATTCAGCAACTTAGAGTAATTGCTGCAGAAAGTTCGGGAGTTATGCCACGTGGCTCTAGTTTACATAATATACGCCAAATGTCAATAGAAAACTGAAAATGGCAAAGCTCAATTTTTCATTTTTTGTGGCGTAGCTTTCTCTTTTACTAGCCCCATCAAATGACCTTGGCTAAAACCCAAACTTCTCTGCACTTTGTCGTGGAAGGCCGGCCTGTAACATAGTTGACGCCGCTGGACGCTGACGATTTTGAAAGCACCATTGGAGCTGTTCCAGACGAGTGGGCTGAGTGCCGACACCGTGTTCCTGGTCTCTGTCTCCCCCCCCCCCCCCCTCTCTGTCTCATCTGCAACAAAAAGTCAGCTCTACTCTACACCGCACTCGATCGGTACAGCGGCCACTGTACGACAACTAAAACAAGTCACAAACATAGTCATTCCACAAAATAAAATGCTATACAAGTGTGAATACGAGAAACCTTATCGAATTAAGTACGTGAACCCACAGCGGACTTCCTAGCCAACAACTATTCACTCTTTTTCCCCCTTTGTCGCAACGACTTACACTAAACATTTTAGCAGTACTGTTCGCTGCTGCACTGATAATGTTGCACTAGACGGAAAAGTTCCACTTATAACACTACAACTCCGCTACTGCTACCCATAACCTTAAAGTTGGAGGCTGGTCGTGAAATAAAAACTGTCTTGTTAAAGTAATTATGGTATAAAGCAACAGAGCAGTGTTACCCTCTGAAAGGAATTTTGTTAAGTTGACCGTGTTGTACCTAACGGAGGTGGCTTATGTGAAGTGAAAGTCAGATTTACGTAAATATTTAAACAGTAACAAACAATATTTTACCTATCTACACTGTTCAAAGAATAAGAAAAACGGTCGCCAGCCTAATTAGGAAAGAGAATGATTGACATTCTTGTTCAAGAAAATAAGTATGAGAAACTTTAACGGACAAACACAACCTATACTTTGCCACACGCGAGTGCAATGAACTCTGGTACCTGAATACAGTATGTTCACGCTAAGGTTGGAGCTACCAGATCGGAACAAACTATTTGCATAAATATAACACATAACAAAACACACTATTACCTTGAGGACTTAGTCAAACTGAATGGTCTCAATAACGTTACTATCAATATTCACTGTAGAATCGTACATTGGACATAGGTATAATATTACTTTTCAAACAAATTCCTATCTCACATGAAATATGAATATGGTCCACAGCAAATTTAGTTACGGTGCATAGATAAAGTCTTTCACTACTGAACAACTTTCTACTTAGAATGAAAATTAAATGGAATTTACTGACAGGTTACTTCTCACTGTCTTTTGAATAAAAAAAATATTGTTTTCATAAATGGTGTTTTTTCTATTAAGCGTTATCTAGCATGAGCACAATAGACAAACTATTGGTCCTGCCACGCCATTAATATGCACTTTTAATACACGAGAGGAGCCCTATATTGTACAGAATTTCACTTGAATAGCAAGACTAATTGAAACTTGCTGTAGGTAATTAACTTTGTGCATTTGAACTACTTTCAATGGAGGGAAGGCCCTTAATCTTGACCATACTAAACACACTTTCAATACACTACAGAAACAAGCCCTTAACAAGCATGAACATATAACTTTTAACAGTAATAGTCCTTAACTTTTACAGCAGTAGAGCACAACTTGATGTTGTTATAAGACAATAACTCACCTTTGGGTGATTTTCAACAGACTGCACTGTGATCATTTGATTTGCAAAACTCTATAAGCCACTGTTTTGAGAACATTCACTTCAGAAGTTGGCAACAAAACATTAATAAACAGTTTTAATAGAAAATTTATTTTCAGCAAGCATTATTTACTATATTACTCAGTTCTGCCAAAACACTGAGTTTTAATGTTCTTTCAATAAGGACACTCGGTACTCTAACATGGGAAGGACCCAAAGTGGTTGTGTGACTAGGGATGAAAAATCAAGGTAGGTATAAGAGTTCGAGTATAAGTTACCTTATATTTGTGCACACTAAAATATCCAATGAGCTGATCCTTCACCATACATTTCTACTATTCCTTGGTTCCTTTTCAGTGATTGCGCAATGTGGTAGGTAGATTTGCAGGTAGAAATGCTGGACAGTGTCATTTCTTGGTGGCGATGATAGATATCAGTTCCAGAATAGTTCCAGCTTTTTATCCATCCATCCGAGGCATTGGAAAGCGGCATGTAAAGCCTCTCTCGGCACCAGCATAATATACAACTTTTACATGAGCAGTTGACTGTTTGGTAGCTCGTCCCCGACTGACTCTTTGTTCCATCTTTTCTACCTAGGCCAACCACAATTTGCGCGCGCTACACAGTTCCGTTCCCGAGGGGAACCACAACACTTTTCACATTCAACATAACTAAGAACCCTAAGTGAAGGTCAGCAGTTTACATAACAGCAAAGAACCATTTTAAATAAAACAGAACATTTGCATATATTGGCAGTTCTACACAAAATTATTTAAATAAAATTAATTAATTTTAAAGATAACCAACTCATATTGTACATATTACAGAGATTACACTTCCTACACTCTAAAAGGCAACAAAGTTTTTTTACAAAGAAAGGAGTATACAATTTTGTGTTATAGATTCAATCAAAAACACATTTACAGAAACTCAACGATGTAGCACTAAACAAAACAAAAGGAAAAATAAATCAGTAGAGCATTAGAGCTATGGTGTTACACACTGCGTCTGTTTAATGCTGCAACACCCATCTTCGTCATTCAGGCAGTTGCAATTAATCCCCTTAGCTTATATCTTATTGTATTCTTCAGTTGATAGCCATATCCTAACGTGCCGTCACTTCTTCGCATCTCCAGTTTCTTTCAGATTCCAGGTTTGGTAGCCTACTTGCTATGTAGACAAGATTTCCCGTCAACGTTTTTTGACCACTCATTACCACGGTGACCGTTAAACCTCTTCTCATATCACACGCTTGGAAACGCTGCCTAATCCAAAATACACTCCTGGAAATTGAAATAAGAACACCGTGAATTCATTGTCCCAGGAAGGGGAAACTTTATTGACACATTCCTGGGGTCAGATACATCACATGATCACACTGACAGAACCACAGGCACATAGACACAGGCAACAGAGCATGCACAATGTCGGCACTAGTACAGTGTATATCCACCTTTCGCAGCAATGCAGGCTGCTATTCTCCCATGGAGACGATCGTAGAGATGCTGGATGTAGTCCTGTGGAACGGCTTGCCATGCCATTTCCACCTGGCGCCTCAATTGGACCAGCGTTCGTGCGGGACGCGCAGACCGCGTGAGACGACGCTTCATCCAGTCCCAAACTTGCTCAATGGGGGACAGATCCGGAGATCTTGCTGGCCAGGGTAGTTGACTTACACCTTCTAGAGCACGTTGGGTGGCACGGGATACATGCGGACGTGCATTGTCCTGTTGGAACAGCAAGTTCCCTTGCCGGTCTAGGAATGGTAGAACGATGGGTTCGATGACGGTTTGGATGTACCGTGCACTATTCAGTGTCCCCTCGACGATCACCAGTGGTGTATGGCCAGTGTAGGAGATCGCTCCCCACACCATGATGCCGGGTGTTGGCCCTGTGTGCCTCGGTCGTATGCAGTCCTGATTGTGGCGCTCACCTGCACGGCGCCAAACACGCATACGACCATCATTGGCACCAAGGCAGAAGCGACTCTCATCGCTGAAGACGACACGTCTCCATTCGTCCCTCCATTCACGCCTGTCGCGACACCACTGGAGCCGGGCTGCACGATGTTGGGGCGTGAGCGGAAGACGGCCTAACGGTGTGCGGGACCGTAGCCCAGCTTCATGGAGACGGTTGCGAATGGTCCTCGCCGATACCCCAGGAGCAACAGTGTCCCTAATTTGCTGGGAAGTGGCGGTGCAGTCCCCTACGGCACTGCGTAGGATCCTACGGTCTTGGCGTGCATCCGTGCGTCGCTGCGATCCGGTCCCAGGTCGACGGGTACGTGCACCTTCCGCCGACCACTGGCGACAACATCGATGTACTGTGGAGACCTCACGCCCCACGTGTTGAGCAATTCGGCGGTACGTCCACCCGGCCTCCCGCATGCCCACTATACGCCCTCGCTCAAAGTCCGTCAACTGCACATACGGTTCACGTCCACGCTGTCGCGGCATGCTACCAGTGTTAAAGACTGCGATGGAGCTCCGTATGCCACGGCAAACTGGCTGACACTGAAGGCGGCGGTGCACAAATGCTGCGCAGCTAGCGCCATTCGACGGCCAACACCGCGGTTCCTGGTGTGTCCGCTGTGCCGTGCGTGTGATCATTGCTTGTACAGCCCTCTCGCAGTGTCCGGAGCAAGTATGGTGGGTCTGACACACCGGTGTCAATGTGTTCTTTTTTCCATTTCCAGGAGTGTATGTAGTTCAGAATTGCCCTTTAAATCTGACCAGTATAGGTGGAGACGGTGAGCAGCAGAGAAGCGGAAAGAGCAGAATGAGTCGGTCAGGAGAGCGCACGTACTTCGAACTAGCCATTAGATGTCAACTTGTAACACTATAGCTCTAATGCTCTACTGATTTATTTTGCCTTTTTGTTTTATTTAATGTTACATCGTTGAGTTTCTGTAAATGTTGTTGGATTGAATCGATACCATGAGAGTGGTTATTCTTTTCTGGGTAAAAAACTTTGATGTCATGGTTTGATTCTATGCAATGTAGTGTATCTATCATTTAAATTCTTTGTCTCATTTGAAGGGTGTAACGCTTTCATGCCGATGTGCTCTTTGACCATTTATTATTGTATATATACTTGCTTTCATCTTTATGTAAATTTATATGTACGCGATGTATGAATTTGTGTATTTTGCTGTATAATTAATTATATATGTATATATATATTATGTAAATATCGCTGAGTGTCACTGAGGGAATGTTAGGGAAACGTTAGGTTTTTGTCAACGAATAAGTATCGTTGGAGTAGCGGCGTCTCTGGACGTGGGAGGACGTTACGTCAGAGCGCGCGCTACACAGAGAGAGGACTCTGGTGCGAGACTTGGTGAAGTGCGGACGCATGGATGGCGTGCACTGTACTGGAGGAGTGATTGTTTAGCGGCAGGTGGCAAGTGATGAGCGTGTGCGGTGGAAATATTGGCTGCCGCAACATCAATAACCCGCCACGCCAATATCATTGCTAATAACTCCCGTGCTCGCTAATTATCGTGGAAAGGAGCCAGCAGCAATATCGTCGTCAGAAACTTCGTCACGGCGAGAATGGACTGAAGTAAGACTGCTGCATCACAGCTTATTGTCAACTAATTTTGTAACGGCGTTACTCAGCTTTGTCATGTTTTGGGAGTGAATAATTACCATAGTTTAATCAAAACAGTTTAGCCGTGATTCTCCTAAAGTCATTCACCAAATTGGTTCCTGTCCTGTCCTATTATTACAATAATCCGAGTACCGTTTATGAAAAATGGAAGTTACAGTGCCAGTTAGTTTTGGTTATGAACTAAATGATTCAGTTAGATTAAAGATTTGAACTTAAAGCATTCAGTAATTTCAGTCTCACAAACTTTAAATTTGAAATTTAATCTGAGGCGATCTAATTGCTGCAAATAGTAAATCAACTAATCAAATTAAAATAATTCATGGCACTATGAACAAAAGCACTAACTAGAACTAATGAGTGAGTGCAAATATCAGTGATTATTGTAATTTGTTGTTAGTAAAGTTCTGGTTCACATTTTGACTTGCAGTCGTGCTAATGTATAATAGTTACCCTTTGATACAGTAATTACCAATTTCTAATTCCCTGTTCAGAAGTCAATAGAGTTTCTTTTAATTATTTTCTTGCCATTTTTCAAAATTCATATGAAAATAGTAGACGTTATTGTGGGGTAGCGCCATTGTCACTTACAACAGTTAAGTAACCCTTAATCTAAGTGTTTTCTTATACATTTTCAAAATTTAGGCTCAATTAGTTAATGATATTTCGAGTGGAAAATATTTTCTTTCCCGCTTTATTACGTAAATGTTTCAATTGTTTTTGATAACGTGCGTGAAGCCCTCTGTTGGAACGCGAGTTCGAGTAATTCTTGACATTGACGGTTCGGCTCGTTAATTCACATACCGAACGGAAATTTTGGCCAAATGGGCTGGCGACCGTATTTCTCTTAGCTGTAATTATTTCAGTATCTCTTATTATTCTGTTCCGATCCACGTGGTACCCCTTCTCGTTAGCACGATTCAATGAGGTCGCGCGACAGGAAGTGGAAAGTATACGACGCGCGGTAGGGGGATATATGGCATGGAATTTCCAAAATAGAGACGAAGTGGAAAATTGAAAGCCGCGTGTGTTCCGGGCCGGATTCACGCGGAAACCGGTTCTGGGTCCAAAGAAAAGATGTCAAATAATAAATTCGAGAATGAAGGATGTAAAATACGGTGCAGGAAGTTTAAGGACGTGCCTGGGGAAGACGTGCACAGAGTGATACATAGTGGCAAGCCACGTGCGAAGTCACGTGACCGCTTGTGCTCGGGGCAGCGCTTGCCGAAGCACTTGGCGGCACACACAATGGCCTAGGTCAGAGCAAGGTGGCTGCCGTAGAGAGAAACGGAAGAGGCGGGATCGGACACTTCCGTTGGACGGTTTCAGTAATAGACGAAGGTAAAACTGATTATAAAGTTAAGATGTCATACGAGAAGGATAACTCATTATCAGAATCGTGCGAAAAGGCATTATTAAAGAATGAGAGACAGCCACAAAATGCGATTGAAAAGGAGAATATTTGTACTGTTAATGATGTTTATGAGGTAAAAGACGTAGATGTGGGGGAGGTTATGATGAATAAAGAGGAAAGGAAGGTAGAATATGCCACGCAAAAGACGTGTGCACAATTAATAATAGGTGAATGTGATGTAAAGGTGGACGTTAGTAAACATGACTGCCGGCTGGGGTGGCCGTGCGGTTCTAGGCGCTACAGTCTGGAACCGCGTGACCGCTACGGTCGCAGGTTCGAATCCTGCGTCGGGCATGGATGTGTGTGTTGTCCTTAGGTTAGTTAGGTTTAAGTAGTTCTAAGTCTAGCGGACTGATGACCTCAGATGTTAAGTCCCATAGTGCTCAGAGCCATTTGAACCATTTTTTTTGAAACATGACATTATAAGCAGTGCAGGAGAAGTTATTGTTGATGGAAAGGTGTTTTGTGGTTCTAATGCAGAAGTATGCAGTAGGAATATGCATGATTACCTGAGAATGATAGCAAAGGGGAAAATGAAATGAAGGTTATCGAGGTATATGACGACTATACTATGAAGTTAAGGCTGAAATCGTTCAAAGTGATATAACACAAGTACCTGATTGTCCAAACGATGTCCATTGTGTAGAAAATAATTCAAAAAACAAAGTAGCTGATACATCTAGAGATAATCTGCCTCACTGTTCAAAAGTTGCTTTCTTGCTCGAATGTGATAACGAAATAGAGCCTAGTGATAGCTCAGATGAAGGAGATACTGCAGATTCAGATACAGATGAGTTCTCGGAGGTTGACAAACATAATTATACCTTTACAGAAAGAGGTTACGAAAAAGTTAATGACATCATTTCGAAACAAAATCCGGAATGCATAACCAAAACAAAACCCAAAGAGCCGCCAGATGGCACTATATTAGGGCAAGCTTTACTCAATGTAATGAAAGAAGTAGATTTACAGAAACCTAAAGAACCTCCTGATATAAATATAGTGGAACGTGAACTGTTGAAAATTTGTAAAGATGTAGAGGTCAACAAACCCAATAATCCACCTGATATACAACAGAATTCAGTAGGTAATATTTCTTGGAAAGACATTATGGTTGAACAGGATCTGTTATGGGAAGAGCAGGAGGAAAAGGAACACAGCATTATTAAACAAACCATAATACCTGTAAATGTTTATAACATTGAGCCGCTAGTACTTTTAGACACAGGATCCCAAATCAGTGCCATATCAGAATCATTCTTTGATCACATTTAATGAAAACCAGGGCTAGTAATAATGTCTGTGAGTGGAGTAAAAATTATAGGAGCTACTGGTAAGTCCAGCAAGACCATTCAAAAACAGGTATTGATGGACTTTGAAATAGAAAGTCAAAAAGTTGAACATGATTTTCTAGTGGTCTGTGATTGTCTAGACAAGGAAAACGTATCTTTAGATTGTGGTAGTGGAGCCGTTAAAATTAATAGGAAAACCAATACAATAGAAATTAAATTTGAAAGTGACAACCAGGTCCATGAGGTTAATGTAGAACCCTTATTGTTAAAAATAGAATCTGAAAATGATGGTGTATCCCAACTATATGAAATATACCGTGTGAAAGATTTCAGAATGAACCAAAAAGTTTTAGGGAGATTGTTGATGTTATCAAAGAGATCTGATGTTAGCAGAATGAGGATCTATTTAATATCTTGAATAATAGTAGGGATGTGTTCTCTGATAAACTAGGTGTTGTAAATAACGTTAAATACCATATGGACGTCTTGGAACATGAATCATTCTTTGTCAGACGATACCCAATTTCTATAGCTAAGAAAGAAGCAGTACAAGCTATAATTGATAAAATGTTGGAATGGGGGGCAATAGAGAGAAGCAATAGTGAATACAATAGTCCACTTATTATAGTCAACAAGAAGGATGGAGGTGTAAGAGTAGTCATTGATGCATGAACACTGAATAAAATTGTCAGGAGATAAGTAGACAGACCTGAAAATTTAGATGATTTATTACAGAAGTTCCATAATGTAAAATATCTAACCAGTCTAGACCTCACTGTCCCATTACACAAAGATTCTACGAAACATACAGCTTTTTTGTTTGCAGGAAAATGTTATTAATACAAAGTTGTACCATTTGGTTTAAATACATCTGTTTCTGTTTTCATTAGGGCTTTGGATTCTGTTTTAGGAAAAGAACTTTGTGCCAGATTGACTGTATATGTAGATGACCTATTAATTGCTGCTGATAATTAGGAAGAACATTGTGATGTGTAAACAAAACCCTTATTGCCCTTCAAGCAGGGGGCGTGACTTTGAAGTTAAATAAATATGAATTTGTGAGACAAGAAATTAAGTTTTTGGGACACATAATAACCACATCTGGGATTGTCAAGGACCCAGAAAAGCTTAACGCTATTGAAAAGTGCCCTCCTCAAAAGAATAGGAAACAGTTAAAGGCTTTTTAGGTCTTTGTGGGTTGTACAGCATATTTCTGAAGGGACAAGCTTTCAACAGCTCACATTTGAACAGCTTGTTGAAGAAAAATAGTTTATATGTTAGGACATCTGAATCTCAGAAAGATTTTGAAAATTTGAAAACTGAGTTAGTAAGGGAAAACATTTTACATCAACCAGTTTTAAGTGAGCCATTCCAGATGATTATAGACAATAGTGCTTATGGTACTGGTACTGAAATATTTCAACAAAACATATAATGTGGTGAAACAGAACATAGGACCATCGCTTTTGCTAGTAGTACTGAAACTAAATATGAGAAAAACTATACTATTTCAGAGAAAGAGGTTTTAGCCATTATTTGGGGATTAAAGAAATTTAGGAATTGTTTATGGGGATATAAAACTACAATTCATACAGACCACAGGGCATTAACCTTTTTGAAAAATTACAGGCAGGGTGAGTTGGTGGGCGCTGTACTTCAAACAGTTTGATTATGAGATATTGAATATTAAGGGTAGTGATAATTACATAACTAACACTTTATCATGGTTGCCTGAACGTATGAACAACTTACTCAGGGAATGTAACGAAGATGGCAAATTTCATGTAAGACATATTAAGGAAGTTCCAGGTAGGAAAAGATCTGAACAAATTTGTAAAAGCATGAGGTTCCAACAGAATGAGGACGAAATATGGAAGTCAGTGAAAGTTAATTTTAGTAACCCTAACTTCCCACAAATCAGTAGATTTTACAAGATATTTAATGGAGTTTTACACAGGAGAAACAATACCAGTACCGAAGAATGGAAGATGTGTTGGTTGAGGCAATTTGAGACTGAAGAGATTGATTATTTTCATCTTGCCTTAGGGCATTGTGGCCCTAAAAAGTGTATTGAAAAGTTAACTGACGTTATGATTAATGTATGTGCTGCTAAGAAAATTACTGAGGGAATGAGATCATGTGATATATGTCAGAGGGCAAAAGTAACAAATAGAGTAAATCAAGGTTTTATTCATAATACAGTACCAGAGCAGAGTACACATTAGAATTTCTGACAGTGGATTTGTATGGTCCTTTACCTAAAACCTCAGGGAATTGGTTGTTGTAATGTTGGAAGTGTTCCTCAAATTTATTAAAGTATATCCAGTCAAGAAAGCCACTGCTAAAGCAGTCTTTAGCAAGCTGACTGAGTATTTTAACACCACTGGTAAACCTGAAGCAGTGTTGTCTGATAATGGACCATAATTTATTTCAAAAATCTAGAAAGAACGCATGAAGCAACATGATGTTCAAGGTAAATATATTTCGGCCTACCACCCAGCTAGTAACCGTGTCGAAAGATATGTGCGGGAATTCGGAAGGTTAGGAAGAACCTACTGTCACCATAACCATAAGGTCTGGGGCAGATTTGTAACTGTCTTTGAAAAGACCATGAACACCTTATAACATGAAACCACCGGTTATATCCCTGAAGAAATTCTGTTGGACAGTGAAAGTAAAAGTATTATTGAAGAGATCTTGCAATTCCCACCTATTGTAGGAATTAACCTCCATGAGAAAGGGAATGAAAGAGAAAGTGGCTGCTAGATCTAAAAGGTGTGATTGTTGTTGTTGTTGTGGTCTTCAGTCCTGAGACTGGTTTGAAGCAGCTCTCCATGCTACTCTATCCTGTGCAAGCTTCTTCATCTCCCAGTACTTACTGCAACCTACGTCCTTCTGAATCTGCTTAGTGTATTCATCTCTTGGTCTCCCTCTATGAATTTTAATCTCCACACTGCCCTCCAATGCTAAATTTGTGATCCCTTGATGCCTCAGAACAAGTTCTACCAACTAGTCCTTTCTTCTTGTCAAGTTGTGCCACGAACTCTTCTTCTCCCCAATTCTATTCAATACCTCCTCATTAGTAATGTGACTACCCATCTAATCTTCAGCATTCTTCTGTAGCACCACATTTCGAAAGCTTCTATTTTCTTCTTGCCCAAACTATTTATCGTCCATGTTTCACTTCCATACATGGCTACACTCCATACAAATACCTTCAGAAACGACTTCCTGACACTTAAATCTATACTCGATGTTAACAAATTTCTGTTCTTCAGTAACGCTTTCCTTGCCATTGCCAGTCTACATTTTATATCCTCTCTACTTCGACCATCATCAGTTATTTTGCTCCCCAAATAGCCAAACTCCTTTACTACTTTAAGTGTCTCATATCCTAATCGAATTCCCTCAGCATCACACGACTTAATTCGACTACAAAAGGCATGATAATAATCTCAAAACAACTACATTTAAGCTTGGAGATTATGTTTTAGTGAAGACCCATGAAAAATCTAGTGAAATTAATATTGAAATTTCTAAATTCAAATAATTTACAATAGGCATTTTGAAGTGCAACGAACTCCACATGCAAATGCTTATTTTCTTGTGTACCCTAGGTCAAGAAAGCCTTTAGCAGTTAGAAACCAATGATGAATTAAACGTTGAATCGTCAAGGGACATGCACTCTTTGCGTTGTCACGTGCCTGATGAGCACCAGGTGCCCAAGTCATTGCCAGCACTACTTTCATTTCTTTTCGTGTTGTCAACCTTCCCCTTCTTCATTTGGAACTTTGACTGTCCTCTTTCTTTCTTCCCTTTCTATATTTAATCTTGTCTTCCAGAATGTAAATTTAACTTTAAAATAACTTTCAAGCTTCAAGCAATTTATTAATATTGTGGCTCGAACACCGGAAACAAGTTATTGTTTTTTGTGTGAATTTGAATAATGATAAAAGTTTTAATAATACAAAATATTCCTTGTATAATACGACTAAAGGTGAATGTTTTTGTAAAGAGTAATGAATAAATAATATGGGTACACTAGAAAATGATCAAGAATTTTTTAAGTAAGTGGGTACAGTAAAAAGGAATAGGAACATGGAGTGAAAGTAAATGAATAAATGGTTCTATGCAGAAAGATGCAAGAGTAAATAAAGGTAATATTTAAAATGAATAATCTAATGTAATTAGTGTCTAAAAATGATTTTTGAAAATAGGGATAAATATGGTATTGAAAAATTGTATTTGTGTTCAAAATGGAGGAGAGAAACCTGACTAATATGGGTGAAGTAGATATGAGATGTATGTGTTTAGTGCCACATAAAGTTGTCAGAAATCACTTGCAATAGGATATAAAATTATTGTCCTGATCTTAACATAGGTAATGACCTAACAGTCTGTGAAAAAGCAAAGGTAAATGAAAAGTAAAAAATTTTAATCCCGACTTGATCCCAAATATGACATTTAAATCGTTCTCAATTAATGATGTGTAAGTTACCTGATGTTGTCATAGGGGAAAGAAAGGTTTATTGTTACCAGTGTCTAATCACTGTTTCAAAGTCGCAGGTTTTATGTTTTATACCATTACACAATTTGTACCAAAGATGTGATAAAATGAAGAAAAAATATAGAGATGATGGCAATAAATTGCTCAAAAATATGTTATTGGGCAACTAACCAATCCAACAAACATGGCAAATAGATGTGAAGCATAGAACTACCTAAAATGCTAGGTGAGCAATAACCAAAAGACTTGCCAATACGGAGCAAGGAGTTGATTAGTGGTCACGAACTGCCAATCCTAGAGGATGGTGCAGTGTGTCAACTTAAAAAGGTGTTCTTTTAGTGTTCTTAATCTAAATTGTGTTTTTGGTGCCTAAATGTTTACATACAAAGACTACCAAACCAATAATGGGCAGAATGTGTAACATGGACTGCTAGTGCTGAGGCAAGCAGCAATGTAAGTTAGGTTTTTTTGACCAAGGTCTTATGGACTGACTATTCTTACTGAAGTCAGTGGAAAGTTATAAAATATGTAAGGAGTCTCATTCAAATAGTTGTAGATACTTTGAGACTAAGTTTTTCTGGAATAACTTAAAGTTAGGGACTGTCTTGTTTTAAAACTCAGCAGTGATAATTAAAGCTAGATTCTGAATATTGAAAGACAAATTTCTGTTTTGTTAAGTTAAAATGTTCTGTGCTGTTGTATACGTGTATGATTTTTTTAAATTTTATTTGAAGGCTACACCTATTTTACTAATATGAAGATTATTTGTGTACTATTTGTCTGTTACTTGAACTGTATGTGTACGAAATGAACATGTTTCAATATATCTTGTGTAATTATGAAAATTAGTTTCCTTAAAACAGTGTGAAAATGAAAATTACTGTAAATGTCTTATTTTGAAAATGTTTAGGAAGATATGTTTGAAATTTCTTAGTGCATATACTGTAAGTCTGTAATATGTGTAATATTTTCTCCCAACTGAAGTTGGATCGTAAAAATTTTTTCTAGCCAACACAACTTAGGTGTTATAGAAGTTTTCTGAAGTATCCCTTATGGGAAACCTCAATGAAACATACGGCATGTGTAACACCATAGCTCTAATACTCTACTGATTTATTTTTCCTTTTTGTTTTATTTAATGTTACGTTGTTGAGTTTCTGTAAATGTTATTGGATTGAATCGATATCATGAGGGCAATGTATTGCATCTATCATTTAAATTATTTGTCTTATTTTGAGGGAACAGAACTTAATTTATATAATTGTAATTTTGTTTAAATAATTTTTTGTATAAATGTCAATATATGCGAATGTTCTTTCTTATTTAATGTGTATGGTTGCTGTTATGTAAACTGCTGACCTTCACTTAGGGTTCATAGTTACTGTGTAAGTAAAATGTGTTGCGATTCCCCTTGGGGTCAGAACTGTGTAGTGTGAGCAAATTGTGGTTGGCCTAGGTTGAAAAGGTGGAACTGAGGGTCAGTTGGGGACGAGCTACCAAACTATCAACGACTCATGTAAAAGTTGTGTATTGTTCTGGTTCCGAGAGAGGCTTTTCCTGACGCTTTCCAATGCCTCGGATGGATGGATAAAGAGCTTCATTGATAACATATTAAAATTAAATGGCAATAGAGTGTGATAAATGTAATAATGTTTGTTGAAAGGATTTTACAAACATCTCAAATTTGTTTCACTGAAGTAAAAGTTCAGAACTGCGACTGTTGAGAGTTATATGTTCATGGTTGTTAAGTACTTATTTCTCTAGTGCATTGAAAGTGTATTTAGCTTGGTCTGCTACAGTGGTCAAGATTAAGGGCCCCTCTCCATTGAAAGTAGTTCAAATGCACAAAGTTGCGTAATTATGGAAAGTTTTAATTACTCTTGCTATTCAAGCCAAACTCTAAATAATATTGGGTTCCTCTTGTGTATTGAAAGTGTATATTAATAATGTAATAGGATCCACAGATTATCCTTTATGCTCATGATAAATAACAATTAATAGAAAGACAACTGTCTATGAAAACAGTAACTTCTTTATTCAAAAGACAGTGAGAAGTAATTTGTTAGTGAAATACATTTAACTTTCATTCTAAATAGAAAAGTTTTTAGCTGAGGGAGACTTAACCTATGACCAGTTCATAATTTTGCAGTAAACTACATTTACAATTTTTTATCATGTAGAAAAATGTTTGAAAGTTAATACTGAACCTATGTCCAGTTTATGATTCCATGGTGAATATTAACAATAATTTTATAAAGACCGTCCGGTTTGAATAAGCCCTGAAAGTAATAGAGTGTATTGTTATCTGTTATATTTATTTAAATAGTTTGTTCTGCTCTGTCAGATCCAACCTTACCGTGAACATATGTAGGTGTCAGAGTTCATTGCACTCACGTGTGACAGAAGTATAGGCTGTGTCTGTCCGTTAAAGTTACTCACACCTACTTTCTTAAACAAGATTGTTAATCATTCTCATGCCTAATTAGGCTGCCGACCGTTTTCTTTATTCTTTGAACAGTGTGGAGAAGTAAATTATCGTTTGTTTCTGCTTGAATATTTATGTAATTCTGACTTTCACTTCCGATAAGGCACCTCCGTTAGGTACAACACGATCAACATAACGAAATTCCTCTCAGCTGGTAACACTGCTCTGTTGCTCTATACCATAACTGTTTGAATAAAAATAATTTCATTGTACGAAGTGCCTCCAACTTTAAGGTTATGGTATAACAGTAGCGGACAGTAGTGTTATAAACTGAGTAACAGATCCTTCAGGGATGTATCAGACCTTCTAAATCAATCCATTTCGACTGTTGGTGAAGAGATTGTGAAGCGAAAACGTGAAGGAACATCTGCGGCTAAATGAAGACCAGACAAGCCTAATGTATTGACGGACAGGGACCCTCGAGCAATGCATAGGGTGGTTGTAAAAATCGCATGAAATCAGCCTACGGAATTACTAATTTGTTCCATTATGCTACCAGCTACAAAAATGACTGCTCGTAGAGAGGTGACAAGAATGGGGTACAGTGATCGAACAGCTCCTCATAAGCCACACATTTTTGTCGTGACGCTTGATGTGGTATAAAGTGTGACGCAATTGGACCGTGGAAGCCATGAAACGACGATCTAAAGTGAACTATCAGGCTGTGTATCCTGTGGCAGTTCTGTGGTGAATTACTGGAGACTCATGTGAAATATGTGTGTGTGTGTGTGTGTGTGTGTGTATGTGTGTGTGTGTGTGTGTGTGTGTGTGTGTGTGTGTGTGAATTCCTAAGGGACCAAACCTCTGAGGTCATCGGTCCCTAGACTTACACACTACTTAAATTAACTTATGCTAAGAACAATACCCACACCCATGCCTGGGGGAGGACTCGAACCTTCGGCGGGAGGGGCCGCGCAATCCGTGACATCGGGTCAACGGCGCCGCCAGTCCGTCATGTGACATATCAGCGGCGTAATATGGAACAGGTGGTGTTACGATATGGGAGTGATTTTCGTGTTTCGGTTTGCGGTGCCCTTATTCATCATATGAAAACGCTATATTCGGAAGGGTACGAACACATTTTACAGTCTGTGTATTTAGTGAAGCAGAGGAGAAGCTATTGCACCCTGTTGTAAGTCAGTGTTTGTGAGACAACGGACAACATTTCTGACGTGGACTGGCGTGTGCAGAGTCCCGACTCACATATGCCTTTGGGATGAGTTGGAACGTCGACTTCGCTCCAGGTCACAGCGTCCGACATTACTGCCTTCTCTGGTTTAGGCTCTTGAGGAAGAATGGACTGTCGTTTCTCAGCACACTTTCAGAGACGTCACTGAAGGTATTCCCCACGAAGTTCGAGTTGTCGTAAAGGCGAAGGGCTAACACACAACTTATTTACGTCCACTAATCAGTATCCCAATACTTTTCATCCTGACAGTGGTTGACAATAGTAGGGGGACTAAGAATGTGCCACCCCACTCTCCAATGGAGCCAAATTTATTCAAGATGGCGGCGATGACGTCATCCAAGATGGCGGCATGTAGACTTGGCAACATTGCATGACATCATCCAAGATGGCGGTATTTGGCGGGAAAATAGGCTAATTGTGCTACGTCCACTAACCTTACCTCAAGAAAAAACGGTGGGAAGTTTGAATTCAAACAGCATAATGCATGCAAAGACCGTACATGTCTTTATTATTATTATTGATTATCATTCATTAACATTCATTATCATTCATTATCATTTATTAACATTCATTATCATTCTTCATCATTCATTGTCATTTATTATCATTCATTATCATTATTATCATTCATTATCATTTATTATCATTGTTTATCATTTATGATTATTTATTATTATTGACCTACCTCCACTAGAAAATTCCTTCCAAATTCAAATTCCAACATGATAATGGCTGCAAAACCATACTTTTATTATTCATTATCATTCATGATCGTTTATTAACATTCATTATCATTCATTGTCATTCATTATCATTCATTGTCATTTACTGTCATTCATTATCATTTATTATTATAGGCCTGCCTCCACTAGAAAATTGCGCCAAATTCAAATTCCAACACGATATTCTCTCGAAAACTGTACTTCTATGTATTATTATCATTTATTATTTATTCGAGATGTCCGATTTTCTCGGTGAGAAACCCATTCTCCTTACTTCTATAACAAAAATCTAACACAAGTCCAAATCCCCAACACCATAATTGATCACATGTACGAGCTTCCTCCGTCACTTATGTTTTTTCAGTGGTAGCCTAAAATAATTGCGTCAAATAACAAACTGCACTTATAGTAACGTACTTCACATCCTTTGATTTTGCAGGGGGGAAGGGACTGAAGACTTTATTTCAAGCAGTACGGTCATCACTTGTTCTACAACACAGTCAGCACACACATCTTTGATATCGCAGTGCAGTCACCACGACGTCCGCGCTATAACTGAATTAGTTCAAATCCTCGCCACCCCCTGGCCAACACGCGGAGACACTGCCTACGCCTGTCACGTGAGGCGGCCATTCACTACCGCGGGGGGCGAGCCCAGCGATCGCTCCCATGTCGTAAACATGTTTTCACTGGACACGCTGGAACTTGTCGAGTTTGACGTCACAGCGGCCCCTTGTCCGCTCACCACCTGTATTCGTCACCTCCACACGATTCCCGCCAAAATTGTCTCCCTCCGAGCTGAATCACACAACGGTCGGCCGTTTCCCTGCAACACTTTCGGCGCCACGTTCAAACCTGTCAATGCCCACCTCACACAGCCGTTCGCCACGTGTCCCTGTGCGAGCGGGAACGCAGTGCTACACTTTTGGCGGCAAAGTTTGATCGACAGTGGAATCCGCCACGACTATATAACAGCACCTTTGGACCACAGTAGAACGCCCGCTAATTGACTCGCTCTCGCCTGCTCGCGTTAGACTCGTAACTGTACAATCACTGCGCCGCCGCCCCGCTTACGTCACACACCCTCCATACACTCAACGGACATAGCCTTCTGTAAATACCTGGAAAATGACTCTTTATTTCTAACATTACGGTCATGCAGGTGTGTCCCAATTGACTTCTCCATGCTCACACAGCGAAACTCCAGAGCGCAGCTGACGTACGCACTGCCACCTGAGCCCGCTCCCTGGCCCGCTGCCGTCAAGCATACCCCCACGTCAGCGCGACAGGTAGTCGGCGGCGAGCGGCGCCTGATGGTCCCGGCACAAACGTGCGTCCGCGCCCGCGAGCGCTTAACACCGGACACGATGTTTCCTGTCGACCGTGTGCCGCACACAGGATACGTTTGGCGCCAGAGTTTGACCGACAGTTGAATCCACCATGACCACATAACAACGCGTTTGCTCGTCGTGAGAACGCTCGCTAATTCACTCTCACCACCCCGCTATACTAAATAATTCTATTTACAATTTCATATACATATCCAAACGTGTTCAACTCCCTAATATCAACTACTATTTGGGAACCAGACCAACACCTCCGCCTTCTCCTAGGAACCAGCGCAAGGTTTGAAATCTGCCAGTAAACAAAGCTCACTTGCGCCTCCACCACCAACCTAAGAAAACTGTTTCAAACTATGCCACCAGCACTCAACCTCTTCCTACACGTTTCAGATAAACGGACTCACCCTGCACTACGTCCACGGATGGAGGAACGAATTTACTTTATTTAGGAATGAAGTATATATATCATACCGACATGTCCCACATCATACAGACCTGCAAAACACTCCTACATAACTCATTTATAATGTTCTAGACATACGCTAGCTAATTGTAAACAGTTAAAAATAACTCATAGCACAGCCTACAGACATGCGAACCGCTCGTAAATAATGCAGAACATTCACCTCCAAATACCCAAACCACAGCTAAATTTCGCAAATAATATCAGTGCATAGGCCGATGGAAGGAAGAACGTGTGTACTTTATTTATTTGCGACATATCTTTTTGAAATTTTTACTTCTCATAGGATTCAAAATGTAAGACTGACATAAGGCAGTTTCTGAACTCCAGTAGTGCACTACACTTGGCAACACAACCACACCCATCAAGATATTTATTCCATTCCAGACCTGTAAATCCTCTACTGATAAATTTGAACAGTTATTTGTCTACTCACTCACATTCTGACCAGATTGCCGTTATTGCGCAGAAACAGCTCAGACTGCTCTGTGCTGCTCGGGGAAGTAAGGAAGGGGTGCACTCTATTTATTTGGAGCCCTTTTATTTAGTTGTGGAGTATATTTGTCACAAAACACCCGCACTGATCCGACTGTGGTCATCTCGCACAGGCCACAAACACGTAAACAACTCCTAATATCACCGCACAATACCAAATAGCTCTTAAATAATGCAGTACACAGTACCAACAGTCGAGCTCTGTACTCTTAAACTCTCCGAATAAAGCACCACACAGTGCACAGACATGCTCGCAAAATAGTGCAACAGACGCGCCCAAACACCACCAGCTGCCAAACCGACCAAAAAGTCTCTGCTAGGCCTCCCCCAAACATGACCTCAACACAGTCGCATTCGCACCTATCACCGAAGAAATTGATATCGCCTATGCACCTTAGGTTACGCTCCAAGGCAGGCCGCGCGCGCATGCAATCGGCGGGGAAGGGGATTCCAGAGTCTCCAGCCAAGTTCATCTTCCGAGCGCTCGTGACCGCCGACACATGTGAAAGCTGCATTGTTCTTCTCATGTATACCGCCGGCGTCTCAGGTCTGGACCTGCCTTCACGTCTATTCTCAGAATAGCTCATAGCTCGTTGACACACTCGATTAACGCTGCCAGGAAATCATTTACTACTCGCATGCAACCGAGATGGTGACGGAAAAACCAAATCACTCTGATCTGCGCTGCAGGCGCGTGTAATCATTGAGAACAGTATTAATTTTTTCGAACAACTTATTTAACCAAACAGTGTATCTATCGAGCTGTTTCAGAACACCAATCCCAGATGTGCCCCGGGCCATGTTGCACAGCCCACAGACACGCACCCAATCATTATTTCAGTACACACTATAGCGAACTGCTACTAAATAATACATCACAAGGATGTGTAGATACGCTCAGTACTCGTAAACTATCCTAATAACGCATAGCAGAGCCCGCAGATCCGCTCGCAAAATAACTCAGCAGACTTGCGCAGGTACCCCCACTCAGTACCCTGCCCACAGGATCGTGAAGTCACCCATCCGTCTGATTTCAGACCTCGCACAGCCCCTGCTCGGCTTCCACAAGCGTGAGTTGGCGTGGTCAACATGCTCGTCAGAGGTCAAAGGACACACATACGTCCGTCCAGGACCGCGATCCCCACCAGCGACCGCCGAACGTGGGTGACAGTCAACTTTATATCAACTTAGCATAATTCCAAAGCGCAGCCTCCATACGCTAGACTCAAAATAGCAGCACATGTCCTTACCTCCTATGACACTGTAGGACACTGCACATTGCTCCTTACAATACATTGCACGGCCCTTTAACTAAACATAACTACACATCCCTGCTCTCGCCTCGTCGTGTTACCAGCCATCACAAAACTTTCTCAGTATTATTCCTACTTTACAACTTAAAAAAAAACAAAAGATCCAATTTACACCTCCCACCACACCTAACCTCACACCCATCCCACCATCAACATACGCAAACGTCCTCAACCCTATCTTGACACTCATATGGTACCCCACGAACCATGCCCATCAATCAATTTACCATTCTCATCCCCTCTTTTCGAATTACAAACGTAGCCCCTATCTAAACACCCGTCAACTCATCTTTCTCGCACTTTCAACAGTAAAATTAATTTTACACACACCCAGAAATACCAAACCAATTAAAGATTCAAACTTTTGTAAAAAGTATCAAGCACATACAACAATATTCAAAGCCTGGTCCCTGATCTCTACAATTTAAGTCGGAGAAAGACATATCTACTACCTTCTGCAACCTGACTATAAACAGAACGATCTCAGTTACTACAACAGTACCTTGTTTTGACCATTCGCCCGAAATGTGCGCAATGTTGTACACCACAAACTGAGGTACAAGTACAACAGATCCTCAACACCCTATCATCTTTATCCTCTACCATCAAACAATGAAAAAGTCACGAAGGCACCAATGCGATCCACCTCCAGTGCGGACAAAAGATATTCACAACACTCCCCCCGAATAACTCAGAGTGCAACCAGCCTAGCAATCCTAACAGCTCACCAAATCCAACACCTCAAACTACAAATGCCTATAGGAATAAGATCATATTAAATATACTTACACGCTGCAGAGAGCCCTTTAAGGTTTGATCACCCACACTCTAAGCGAATGAGAAGCTGCCTCTGGCCCTCGTTCAAACAGTGTTTTCTAACACGCTTTTGCACACTGCCGAGCATATCGTCTTTCTGCTGCAACTTCGAAATCATTGTCTGAATCTAAACAGACATTATCACGGACTGATGGACAGTCTCTCACCGGAAACTATACCTTACACCTTATAAATTATACTCTTACAGTTGATAGCATAACATTCAATGATTTTAAATAAAGGACACCCACAACACAAGGAAAAAAGAAGAGCCTCCTGGCGTTGGATCCACTTCCCTCGAAAGTGATTGACCACTTCTAAATTTAAACTCATATGTCGCAGTGACTGAATAGTTTATAACTCTGCTTTCAAATTCTA
Organism: Schistocerca americana; assembly: GCF_021461395.2. Taxonomy (NCBI): domain Eukaryota; kingdom Metazoa; phylum Arthropoda; class Insecta; order Orthoptera; family Acrididae; genus Schistocerca; species Schistocerca americana. The sequence continues at coordinate 168,595,129 of NC_060123.1, read as the reverse complement.
GTGATTGGTCATTTTTGCACACAAGTACGGGATCACCGTTTTCGGTGCTAGCAACCCTGGAAGTTGCGGTTCATCAACCAAAATTTCTCCCCCAGCTGAAGCAAGCGTTTTCAGTTAATGATTTTGTCGCACCCAATGCACAGATGCGATGAATAAGACACCACCAATCTACTGTAATATTATCCATCACAGGTGATATCGCGAAAAATTTTACAGTAAGTCCAACACTGGCCAATCATGTGAGAGCATGTTTTCTTAATTCCAGTATCATTGCTAAACCAAACATCCTCTACTTTGCAAGTATCATTGCGATCATTCATAGATGACTGCTCAACACGTCCATTCACACTTAATTCTCGAACACATAAAGACGATCATTATACCAGACAATGCTATACATATTTCTAAGACCTCACGCGTAGTACTCGATCAATCTCTCTGTGTATGGCAGTCACAGAGCTATCTAGTCCTCTTACATTAAAAGACCATCCTCACCTCGGCATTGACCTACCTACCCCACAACATTGCTACCCAATTATTCCTCAACCGAGCAGATGAATACAGCTACGCTCCGACTCTCTTGACTGAATAGAGCTTTCCTAGTCCTAATGCATCCAAGTGCACCACATTTCTCGAAATGTAACCAAGTCTTGGAGCTTAGCACATCACATCGGTCTATAGTAACAGATCTCAAAGTGCCTTAATTTAATAACATACAGTTAAGAAGAACAAGAATGGAGCTATATTTATACACAACGTAGTTCGATAGATTTTTAAGGAAATCATCCAATCTCTCATGTGTTAAGTATTCTTCTGGAGTCCATGATCGGTGCATCGAAGGTTCCGGTAGGAGAGTGAGCGAGAGAGAGAGAGAAAGAGAGAGAGAGAGAGAGAGAGGGAGAGAGAACATAAACACACACACCCTCCTAAGACTAGAACGTTCAGCACTTATTTATTTATTTCGAGTCAAAAACATTACAACAATATTTACAATATATACAATATAACAAATCAGGTCAAATCATAAAAGAACAAACTAAACGGTATTAGCCCAAAATTGTGCAACGGCAGCAGCATTGTCTGAAACATCAACAAGCTCTTGTGTGGAACATGATACAGGACATCTAGGACAGTTAATTAAATGTTTGGTTGTCTGTTCTTCTCCGCAGTCACACAAGGTGGAAGATTCCTTCATGAAGCCCCATTTAAACAGATTGTCCTTAGTTCGTCCGACGCCACTCCTGAGCCGATTTAGAGACTTCCACACTGTCCAGACTTGATTTCCACCAGGAGGAAGGGTCTCAGAAGGAGTCATCCAATCGTTACTGTCAGATTTTGCTGTCCACTGAGATAGTCTGGCTGCTCCAGTCCGACCGGTGAGGGGTGTAGTAGTTCTCATGAAGCTCCTCCTAGATTTGAGTCTACTAATTGGTAGCTGGTATCCATGTAGCAGGTGATCGGTGTTATGATCTGCTTTATGTCTCTCAAGTTTGGCTGCGACTTCACGCCTTATGTCTGGAGGAGCAATACCTGCTAGTTTATGGAGTTTATCAATAGGTGTAGCTTTGAGGCATCCCGTTACTGTCCTGCAGGTTTCGTTCAGGGCCACATCAACCTGCTTTGCATGAGATGACTTGTACCATACAGGACATGCGTATTCAGCTGCGGAATAACACAAGGCCAAGGCTGATGTTCTTAGTAGTTTGGGATCTGCACCCCAAACGCTGCCAGTGAGCTTCCGCAGGATGTTGTTACGAGCAGCAACTTTCTGCTTGGTGTTAGTGCAGTGTTTTCTGTAGGTCAACGTTCGATCTAAGGTGACACCCAGATATTTGGGGTAGAAACAATGTTCAAGCTCTTGATCTTCCCAAAACACTGTAAGTTTTCTATAGGCCTCTCGATTGCGTAGGTGGAAAGCACAAACTTGAGTTTTAGCAGGGTTCGGTCTTAAGTTATTGACTCTGTAGTACTCAGATAGGTCCTTGAGAGCAACAGTAAGCTGGTTTTCTACTGTGTCAAAATCTCTGGCTTGTGTGACTAAGGCAAGATCATCTGCATAGATGAAACTCTTTGTAAGAGAAGGTTGAGGCTGGTCATTTGTAAATATGTTGAACAATATGGGGGAAAGGACACTACCCTGAGGCAAGCCATTCCTTTGACTTCTCCATCTACTCTTTCTTCCTTGGAACTCCACATAGAATCGCCGGTTTTCCAAAAGTGTCTGCACAGTTCTGGTGAAATTAATGTCTCTAGTGATGTAGTAGACTTTGTGCAATAATTGTCGATGTTGAATGGTGTCATATGCTGCTGTGAGATCCACGAAGACAGCCCCGGAAATGTATCCTTTTTCATATCCCTCTTCGATATGTTCAGTCAGATTAAGGACTTGTGCTGTACAATTCTTTCCAGGTCGGAAACCTGCTTGTTGAGGTATGAGTTGTTTTTCAACAATGGGAGTGAGTCTATTTAGCAACATTCTTTCATAGATTTTATACACATGGCAAAGGAGCGAAATCGGTCGGTAGTTCTTGGGATCAGCTGCACCCTTTCCAGGTTTTAGTAAGGGAATAACTTTAGTTTTCCTCCAGATGGCAGGGATCTGTTTCCGCTTCAGACAACCATTATAGAATTGCAGAAGCCATCTTTCCGTGATGGGACCAAAATGTTTAATTTGCTCAATCATTAGGTCGTCTAGACCAGGCGCTTTACCATTTTTGCATTTCTGAATTGCGGACACGTCTAGTGTAAAATCGAGACTTCAGCGTCATAACTAAGTTAGCTGTGGGTATTTGTGAGGGGCTGTAATCATTGTGTACACACTTACCCGACAGACGGGTGTTTACAGAGTCGGTGATGGGATGACTTATAATTTTCACATGTTGGACGCTGCTCTTATACGTATCTGTTTGCTTGTAGAATGTACCGGCTGCTAATAACTATCATTTTTTATGTTCACCTGATGGAGTAATAATATTATTTCTGACTCGTGATATGGTGTGATCATTGGGCACTAGACGTGTCAGCAGGGCTGTATTGAGCTCGTATCATAGGAAGGAAAAGTTTTACGATTGGTGTAGAGATAGCTCAGGGTAAGGTGACTGTGGAGAAGGATGTATGTCTGACAGGACGGAATAGTAAGCGATCTAAGGCTATTGCCCGTTTTTAAGTGCTGAACATTCTAGTCTTAGGAGGGTGTGTGTGTTCATGTTCTCTCCCCCCCCCCCCCCCCCCCCCTGTCTCTCTCTCTCTCTCTCTCTCTCTCTCTCTCTCTCCTACTGGAAGCTTCGATGCACCGATCATGGACTCCAGAAGAATACTTTACACATGAGAGATTGGATGATTTGCTTAAAAATCTATCGAACTACGTTGTGTATAAATATCGCTCCGTTCTTTTTCTTCTTATCTATATGCTATGTATGGAAGTGAAACATGGACGATAACTAGTTTGGACAAGAAGAGAATAGAAGCTATCGAAATGTGGTGCTACAGAAGAATGCTGAAGATAAGGTGGGTAGATCACGTAACTAATGAGGAGGTATTAAATAGGATTGGGGAGAAGAGAAGTTTGTGGCACTAAAAGAAGGGATCGGTTGGTAGGACATGTTTTGAGGCATCAAGGGATCACAAAATTAGCATTGGAGGGCAGCGTGGAGGGTAAAAGTCGTAGAGGGAGACCAAGAGATCAATACACTAAGCAGATTCAGAAGGATGTAGGTTGCAGTAGGTACTGGGAGATGAAGAAGCTTGCACAGGATAGAGTAGCATGGAGAGCTGGATCAAACCAGTCTCAGGACTGAAGACCGCAACAACAACAACATATGCTATTAAATTAAGGCACTTTGAGATCTGTTACTATAGATCGATATGGTGTGCTGAGCTGCAAGACTTGGTTACATTTCGAGAAATGTGGTGCACTTGGATGCATTAGGACTAGGAAAGCTCTATTCAGTCAAGAGAGGCGGAGTGTAGCTGTATTCATCTGCTCGGCTAAGGAATAATTGGGTAGCGATGTTGCGGGGTAGGTAGGTAATGCCAAGGTGAGGATGGTCTTTTAACGTAAGAGGACTAGATAGCTCTGTGACCGCCATACACAGAGAGATTGATCTAGTACTATGCGCGAGGTCTTAGAAATATGTATAACGTTGTCTGGTATAATCATTGTCTTTATGTGTTTGAGAATTAAGTGTGAATGGACATGTTGAGTAGTCATCTATGAATGATCGCAATGATACTTGCAAAGTAGAAGATGTTTGGTTTAGCAATGATACTGAAATTAAGAAAACATGCTCTCACATGATTGGCCAGTGTTGGACTTACTGTAAAATTTTTCGCGATATCACCTGTGATGGATAATATTACAGTAGACTGGTGGTGTCTTATCCATCGCATCTGTGCATTGGGTGCAACAAAATCATTGACTGACAATGATTGCTTGAGCTGGGGGAGTAATTTTGGTTGATGGACCGCAACTTCCAGGGTTGCTAGCACCGAGAACGGTGATCCTGTACTTCTGTACTTGTGTGCAAAAATGACCAATTACTAGAAATTGAATGCGGAGTTGTAAACTATTCGGTCACTGCGACATATGAGTTTAAATTTAGAAGTGGTCAATCACTTTTGAAGGAAGTGGCTCCAACGCCAGCAGGCTCTTCTATTTTTCTTGTGTTGTGGGTGTCCTTTATTTAAAATCATTGAATGTTATGCTGTCGACTGTAAGAATATGATTTATAAGGTATAAGGTACAGTTTCCTGTGAGAGACTGTGCATCAGTCCGTGATAATGTCTGTTTAGAATCAGACAATGATTTCCAATTTGCAGCAGAAAGACGATATGCTCGGCAGTGTGCAAAAGCGTATTAGAAAACACTGTTTGAACGAGGGCCAGAGGCAGCTTCTCATTCGTTTATAGTATGGGTGATCAAACTTTAAAGGGCTTTCTGCAGCGTGTGTGTATATTTAATATGATCTTGTTCGTATAGGCATTTGTAGTTTGAGGTGTTGGATTTGGTGAGCCGTTAGGAATGCTAGGCTGGTTGCACTCTGAGTTATTCGGGGGGAGTATTGTGAATATCGTTTGTCCGCACTGGAGGTGGATTGCATTGGTGCTTTCGTGACTTTTTCACTGTTTGATGGTAGAGGATAAAGATGATAGGGTGTTGAGGATCTGTTGTACTTATACCTCAGTTTGAGGTGTACGACATTGCGCACATTTCCGGCGAGTGGTCAAAACAGGGTCCTGTTGTAGTAACTGAGATCGTTCTGTTTATAGTCAGGTTGCAGAAGGTAATAGATATGTCTTTCTCCGACTTAAATTGTAGAGATCAGGGACCAGGCTTTGAATATTGTTGTATGTGCTTGATACTTTTTACAAAAGTTTGAATCTTTAATTGGTGTGGTATTTCATTGATTGGTGTTTAGAGAGAGGCTGCGTTTGTAATTCGAAAAGAGGGGATGAGAATGGTAAATTGATTGATGGGCAAGGTTCGTGGGATGACATATGAGTGTCTAGATAGGGTTGAGGACGTTTGCATATGTTGATGGTGAGATGGGTGTGAGATTAGGTGTGGTGGGAGGTGTAAATTTGATCTAATAAAAAAAAAGTTGTAAAGTAGGAATAATATTGAGAAGGATTTTAGATGGCTTGTCACACGATGAGGCAGGAGCAGGGATGTGTAGTTATGTTTAGTTAAAGGGCCGTGTAATGTCTTGTAAGGAGCAATGTGCAGCGTGCTACAGTGTCAAAGGAGGTAAAGACATGTGCTGCTATGATGTGTCTAGCGTATGGAGGCTGCGCTTTGGAATTATGCTACGTTGATATAAAGTTGACTTTCACCCACGTTCGGTGGTCGCGGCTGAGGATCGCGGTCCTGGACGGACGTATGTGTGTGCTTTGACTGTTGACGAGTACGTTGACCGCGCCAACTCACGTTTGTGGAAGCCCAGCAGTGGCTGTGTGAGGTCTGAAATCAGACGGATGGGTGACTTCACGATCCTGTGGGCAGGGTGCTGAGTGGGGGTACCTGCGCACGTCTGCTGAGTTATTTTGCGAGCGGATCTGCAGGCTCTGCTATGCGTTATTAGGATAGTTTACGAGTACTGAGCGTATCCACACATCTGTGTGATGTATTATTTAGCAGCAGTTCGCTATAGTGTGTACTGTAATTATGATTGGATGCGTGACTGTGGGCTGTGCAACATGGCCCAGGGCACATCTGGGATTGGTGTTTTGTGATAGCTCGATAGATACACTGTATGGTTAAATAAGTTGTTTGAAAGAAGTAAATAGTGATCTCAATGATTACACGCGCCTGCAGCGCAGATCAGAGTGATTTGGCTTTTGCATCAACATCTCAGTTGTATTCGAGTAGTAAATGCTTTCACGGCCGCATTAATCGAGTGTGTCAACGAGCTATGAGCTATTCTGAGAATAGACGTGAAGGCAGGTCCAGACCTGAGACGCCGGCGGAATACATGAGAAGAACAATGCAGCTTTCACATGTGTTGGCCTACACGAGCACTCGATAGTTGAACTTGGCTGGAGACTCTGGAATCCCCTTCCCCGCCGACCGCACGCGCACACTGCCTGCCTTGGAGCGTAATCTAAGGTCCATAGGCGATATCAATTTCTTCGGTGATAGGTGCGAATGCGACTGTGTGAGGTCATGTTTGGGGGAGGCCTAGCAGAGACTTTTTGGTCGGTTTGGCAGCTGGTGGTGTTTGGGCGCGTCTGTTGCACTATTTTGCGAGCATGTCTGTGCACTGTGCAGTGCTTTATTCGGAGAATTTAAGAGTACAGAGCTCGTCTGCTGATATTGTGTACTGCACTATTTAAGAGCTGTTTGGTATTGTGCGGTGAAATCAGGAGTTGTTTACGTGTTGTTGGCCTGTGTCAGATGACCACAATCGGATCAGTGCGGGTGTTTTGTCACAAATATACTCCACGACTAAGTAAAAGGGCTCCAAAGAAATAGAGTGCAGCCCTTCCTTACTTCCCCGAACAGCACAGCGCAGTCTGAGCTGCGTTTGCGCAATAACGGCAATCTGTTCAGAATGTGAGTGAGTAGACAAATAACTGCACAAATTTATCAGTAGAGGAGTTAAGGGTCTGGAATGGAATGAATATCTTGATGGGTGTGGTTGTGTTGCCAAGTGCAGTGCACTACTGGAGTTCAGAACCTACCTTATGTCAGCCTTACATATCGAAACCTATGAGAAGTAAAAGTTTCAAAAAGATGTGTAGCAAATAAACAAAGTAAACACGTTCTTCCTTCCATCGGCTTATGCACTGAAATTATTTGCGAAAATTAGCTGTTGTTTGGGTATTTGGAGGTAAATGTTTTGCATTATTTACGAGCGGTTCGCATGTCTGTAGGCTGTGCTATGAGTTATTTTTAACTGTTTACAATTTGCGAGCATGTGTCTAGAACATTATAAATGGGTTATGTAGGAGTGTTTTGCAGGTCTGTATGATGTGGGACATGTCGGTATGACATATATACTCTATTAATAAATAAAGTAAATTCGTTCCTCCATCCGTGGACGTAGTGCAGGGTGAGTCCGTTTACCAGAAACGTGTAGGAAGAGTTTGAGTGCTGGTGGCTTAGTTTGAAACAATTTTCTTCGGTTGGTGGCGGAAGCGCAAGTGAGCTTTGTTTACTGGCAGATTTCAAACTTGACGCTGGTTCCTAGGAGGAGGCGGAGGTGTTGCTCTGGTCCTTGAAGAGTAGTTGATATTAGGGAGTTGAACACGTTTGAATATGTATATGGAATTGTAAATGGAATTATTTAATATAGCGGGGAGGCGAGAGTGAATTAGCGAGCGTTCTCGCGGTGAGCAAACGCGCTGTTATTTGGTCATGGTGGATTCCACTGTCAGTCAAACTCTGGCGCCAAACGTATCCTTTGTACGGCACACGGTCGACAGGAAACATCGTGTCCGGTGTTAAGCGCTCGCGGGCGTGGCCGAACGTTTGTGGCAGGACCGTCAGGCGCCGCTCACCGCCGACTACATGTGGTGCTGGCCATGGGGATGTGCTTGACGTCAGCGGGCCAGGGAGCGGGCTCAGCTGGCCGTCTGTACTTCAGCTGCGCTCTGGAGTTTCGGTGTGTGAGCATGGAGAAGTCAGTTGGGACACACCTGCATGACCGTAATGTCTGAAATAAAGAGTCATTTTCCAGGTATTTAAAGAAGGCTATGTCCGTTGAGTGTGTGGAGGGTGTGTGACGTAAGCGGGGCGGCGGCGCAGCAATTGTACAGTTATTACGCGCGCGCGTGTGAGAGCGAGTCAATTAGCAGGCGTTTTAGTGCTGTCCAAAGGTGCTGTTATATATTCACGGCGGATTCCACTGTTGAGCAACCTTTGCCGCCAAAAGTGTAGCACTGCATTCTTGCTCGCACAGGGACACGTGGCGAAAGGTTGTGTGAGGTCGGCATCGACAGATTTGCATGTGGCGCCGAAAGTGTTGGAGGGAAATGGTCGACATTTGTGTGATTCAGCTCGGAGGGAGACAATTTTGGCGGGAATCGTGTGGAGGTGACGAATACACGTGGTGAGCGGACAAGGGGCCGCTGTGACGTCAAACTCGACAAGTTCCAGCGTGTTCAGTGAAAACATGTTTACGACGTGGGAGCGATCGCTGGGGTCACCCCCTGCGCTAGTGACTAGCCGCCTCACGTGACAGGCGTAGGCAGTGTCTCCGCGTGCTGGCCAGGGGTGGCGAGCATTTGAACTAATTCAGTTATAGCGCGGACGTCGTGGTGACTGCACTGCGATATCAAAGATGTGTGTGCTGACTGTATTGGAGAGCAAGTGATGACTGTACTGCTTGAAATAAAGTCTTCAGTCCCTTTCCCCCCTGCAAAATCAAAGGATGTGAAGTATGTTACTATAAATGCAGTTTATTATTTGACGCAATTATTATAGGCTACCAGTGAAAAAAACATAAGTGACGGAGGAAGCTCGTACATGTGATCAATTATGGTGTTGGGGATTTGAACTTGTGATAAATTTTTGTTATGAATGTGAGGAGAATGGCTTTCTCACCGAGAAAATCGGACATCTTGAATAAATAATAAATGGTAATAATACATAGAAGTACAGTTTTCGAGAGAATATCGTGTTGGAATTTGAATTTGGCGCAATTTTCTAGTGGAGGCCGGCCTATAATAATAAAAGATGATGAATGATAATGAATGTTACTAAATGATAATGAATGATAGTGAATGATAATAAATGATAATGAACAACAATGAATGAGAATAAATGATAATGAATGTTAATAAATGATAATGAACGATAATGAATGATATTGAATAATAAAAGTAAGGTTTTGCAGCCATTATCATGTTGGAATTTGAATTTGGAGGGAATTTTCTAGTGGAGGTAGGTCAATAATAACAAGTAATAATATATGATAATAAATGATAATGAATCATAATAAATGATAAGGAATGATAATAAATGACAGTGAATGATAATGAATGATAATTAATGTTAATAAATGATAATGAATGATAATGAATGTTAATGAATATTAATCAACAATAATAATAAAGACAAGTACAGTCTTTGCATGCATTATGCTGTTGGAATTCAAACTTCCCGCCATTTTTTCTTGAGGTTAGGTTAGTGGACATAGCACAATTGGCCTAATTTCCCGCCAAAAGCCGCCATTTTGGATGATGTCAAGCGATGTTGCCAAGTCTACATGCCGCCATCTTGGATGACGTCATCGCCTCCATCCTGAATAAATTTGGCAACAATGGAGAGTGGGGTGGCACACACTTAGTCCCCCTACTGACAATACAGTTGTAATGTTATTTTTATTTAACACAGGCTGTTTCGGGCTCTTATACGCCCATCTTCAGGTGTCGTAACTTAGTGCTGTGACCCCGAGTGCCGCGGTGGACGTGTACAACACACGGTATGCTACCAACGTGCGCAGAGCTCGGGGTCACAGAACTAATTTAAGACAGAATATGGGAATATAAGAGCCAGAAATGGTTATGTGTTAAATAAGAAACGTTACTAATGTAGCAGTATTTTCAATCTGTAGTATAATGCTCAGTTGTGGATGTTCCTCTAGCAGGGTTGTTGGTACTTTCCATCCGATAGTAGAGAGGTCTGCAGTGGACCAAAGATGCATACCGTATGCGAGAACTAGCAGTGACTGAACCACAAAGAATTTTGGTTCACAAAGAGAAAATGTCATTAGTTTTATGGGTTCTCAAAAATACCGAAACACAGCTACAAAGGCATGCTGGAACATATACACATGCCAACCACGTTTGCACGCTTCACTGTTGATTTCACCACAAACGCGTTGTTAATATCAGTCATGCTGAAATTAGTTTTCTGCGTCATTGTGTGTGCTTTATGTCAGAGCTGAGGCCAGTATTACACTATCATATTTCATTGACAAATATTAGATCAAAGACATGATCAAATACTCGACAAATTTGTTTGGCAAAGATATTTGACGTGCCACTAAAAAAGATTATTAGACTCTCGTCATATTTTTCATCAAATTTAAAGGTGGCGGACTACAATCTCTTATCATGCGCTACAGCTTCTAGTACCACAATTGCACTGTGTGTGTATTTGGAAGAAAAGCGGAGGAGAAAAAAGAAACATACTTGGATGAAGCCATAGGTATTACGTCAAGATAGTAAAAACATTCTGCAAAATGCGTTATGAGAGTTGCTAGTGGAAGACGAATGGATGAAAGTGTATTTCAGTTTCTGTTCAGTAAAGTGACTTCTCATATTACAAAAGAGAATACTCTTTTGAGAAATGCTATACGTGCAGAAGACAGACAGGCTGTGACACTGGGATTTCTTGACAGGAGAGAGCTACTCTAGTTTACAACACAGCACTCGAATATCACACTGCACATTAACCAAAAAAATTCCAATAAAGCATGAAGCGATTTATACTCCACTGAAGGGGGAATACGTGAATGTAAATAAATGTTTACTACACTATATGGGCAATAAGAACTATTTTTATTTTTCAATAATTTAATTAATGGAATTAGTGTTCCAACAACTACAAAATTAATAAGAAGTACGACACAGATGAAGCGCTTTTTAACTTCTGGCATCTGGCGTTCAACGATAAACAAAGTAGAACAGAAAGCTAAGAAAGAATTTTTTATTTTCTGTTCCCAATTCCGGCTTGCTGAGAAGCTGCCTGGATGTTTCCAGTTATAGAGGTGGATGGCTGTAACTGTCACTGAAGACATGAAGTCGCCTGCAGCATACTTCACTTGCCCATCAACACACAGTTAATAGCATGCAGTGCGCCCCTTGCTCACTCCCACCCTTGTCGAGCCAAGTTTATCAAAAACATAAGAAAAAGAGTCGAAGCAAGACACTAACTTTGAAGTCATATTTACAAACACACTACAGAGACGTCAGATAGCTGTAGCGACGCCTGCGCTCCAAGCGGTTACATTTCACATTGCAGTGAAAAGAAGACGAACGACTTTTATGATCAAATCTACCGCGAGGCCCTAGATTTGATCATATTTATTTGACGACAGGTGACATTTGACAAAGTTCCCTATTACACCATCAAATATCTTTGACATAAATATTTGACATATCAGCTTTGGCAAAGAAGTATGATAGTGTAATACCGGTCTAAGTGAATTCGAACGTGTACGTATCGTAGGTGATTCCGTAACCGAGGAAACCAAAGTATTTGGTATTTCAAGAGTTACGACATCGAAGATTTATATTCCATACAGGGAAAGCGGAAGAACATCACCCGCTAAGTCGTAACGCGAACGAAAGTGTTTGTCGAGCGACCCTGACAGAGGGTCAGTTTTGTGACGAAAAATAAGGGGACAACAACTACAAAATTCACTGCAGAACTGGATGTCGCACTCGCGAACCACGTGAGCACAAAAAAGCAGGAGTTAGCAGGGCGAGCCAGAATCCGAAAATCACTCAACCAGCCATGCAAATGCCCGTAACAGGAATATTTGATGCCCAACCAATAAAGCTAAGACTAAGGAGCAATGGAAGAAAGTCATTTGGTCGGATGAGTCTTGTCCGACTTTATGTTCCAAAGGTGAGACATGCCGGTGGATAGGTGCTGATTTGGGCAGCCATATTGTGGTATTCCATGAGCCTGATGGCTACTCTGCTAGGTCGCTGTGACGATTTTGGCTGCTCACGTCCATCCTATGGTAAACTGTTTGTTTCCCAATACCGATTCTCTGTCAGAAGAAGACAGGGCCCTTGTTCACTCAGCCTATACAGCCTAGTAAACGTTTTGTGAATGCAGGAATGAATTGTCGCTTTACCCTTCGCCAACGGAGTCATCCGATCTCAATACCATTGAGCGTTTATGGTCTGTTTTGGACAGACGGCTCCCATCGCTATCCACCTCCATCATTGTTACTTAAACTTACCACTGTTTGGTATTAAGGATGGTGAAAGATCCCCTTGAAAACCATACGGTATTTACATTTAACCATTCCGAGTTGACTAGAAGCTGTTTTTAATGCGAACGTGGTTCCTACACCGTATTAGGCATGGTAATGTGTCATGATTTCGGTGTTTTCACATTTTTGTCTGCTCCGTGTAAATCTTCTCCATTTGATTTTGGTGTCCGTTTTGCCTCATACTTTTGATTTGTTGCACCCCATCCACATCTATAGGACACTTAGATATTACGTTCCCTTTAAATAAGATTACTGTGGAGGATGTATTCGGTTAACTGTCTTAGATATGTTCTCTTTCTCTTATTGTCAAGCTTTGTAAAACTTATTATTTGAATTGCTGTAGGCTGTTCTATTGTTTAACGGCCTCTGGAAACAATTCGTAGGGCAAAACGCAGCGTGTGTCGCACACAGCCTGGTTGGAGTCCAGACAATGAGCAACGAAATTTCCGCTCCACATGTGGTGAAGACAATTACCATGTGAAGATAGAATAACAGTCCAGCTGCACGCCAAAGGCGCTGTAAACAACACGACTTACCAGTTCCGACCTTGTACGGATTTAGGGAGACTTTGCTTATTAAACTAATGGTTCGATAATTTTCACATTTGTCGACACCCGCTTGTGATTGGAATTACTATATTTTCCTTGGAATCTAAGGGTATTTCCCCTGTCTCATACATCTTGCGCACCAGATGGTAGAGTTTTGTAATGGCTGGTTCTGCCAAGGCTGTCAGTAGTTGTAATGGAATGTTGTCTACACCAGGGGACTTCTGTTGACTTAGGTCTTTCAGTGCACTGTCAAATTCTTCACGCAGTGACATATCTCCCATTTCAACTTTATCTAAATCCTCTTCGATTTCCATAATAATGCCATCTAGTACATCACCATTGTGTCCACCCTCCATATATTCTCCTTCCACCTTTCTGCTTTCCCTTCTTTGATTAGTGCTTGTTTTCCATCTGAGCTCTTGATGTTCATACAGGTGGTTCTCTTTTCTCCAAAGGTCTCTTAAATTTTACTGTAGGTAGTATCTATTTTACCTCTAGAGATATATGCTACTACATCCTTACATTTTTCCTCTAGCCGTCCCTCCTTAGCCATCTGCACAGCTTGTCGATATCATTTTTGAGAAGTGTGTATTTCTTTTCGCCTGCTTCATTTACTGCACTTTTATATTTTCTCCTATCACCAATTACATTCAATATCTCTTCTGTTCTGCATCTACATATACATCAACATAGATACCCTGCAAATCACACATAAGTGCATGGCAGAGGGTTCATCGAACCACCTTCACAACAATTCTCTACTATCCTATATCTCGAATAGCTCGCGGGAAAAACGAACACCTATATCTTCCCTTGCGAGCTTTCGTTTCCCTAATTTTATTGTAATGATCATTTCCCTCTATGTGGGTGGATCTCAATAAAATCTTTTTGCATTCGGAGGAGAAAGTTGGTGATTGAAATTTCTTGAGAAGGTCCCGCCGCAACGAGAAACGCCTTTGTTTTAGTCACGTCCACCCGAAATACTGTATCATGTCGGTGACACTATGTCCTCTATTTCTCGATAATACAAACCGTACAGCTGTTCTTTTAACTTTCTCGATGTACTCCGTTAATCCTATCTTGTAAGGATCCCACACCGTGCTGCAGTACTCCAAAAGATTACGGACGAGTGTAGTGAAGGCAGTTTCTTTAGTAGATGCGCTGCATCTTGTAAGTCTTTTGCCAATAAATCGTAGTCTTCAGTTGACTTTCACCACAACATTTTCTACGTGTTCTTTCCAATTTAAGTTGTTCATAATTGTAACAACTAGATATTTAGTTGAATTTACGGCCTCTAGATTCGAATGATTTATCGTGTAACCGAAGTTTAACGGATTCCTTTTAGCACTCACCTGGATGACCTCACACATTTCGTCATTTAGGGTCAATATCTTTTCTAAATCGATCTGGAATTTGTTTTGATATTCTGATCGCTTTACTAGACGACATACGACAGTATCATCTGCAAACAACCTAGAGCGGCTGCTCACATTGTCTCCTAAATCGTTTATATAGGGGCCCCAATAATCATGTATGTTTTACTCGATGACTTTCCGTCAATTACTACGAACTGTGTTTATCATTTGGAGAGAGAAGTTTGATCGCCGGTCACACTTAATGGCGTGCAGCCGACGACTGCTGAGGCCGACTGACAAGGGGAAGACCTCACACACGGCCAACTGATTCGGCTCGAATTTGGCAGGTCACTTGTGTACAACCTAAAACGAAGGCCCCTAAGATATTTTGGGTCAACACTCCCGCAATTTTGAGAAAATCACCCCTAAAGGCTATGACGAGCAACCTCATTTTCTAAGTTACAGTTCGTTGCAATTGTTCGTGGCGGACGTCCCCCGACGCCCGTTGAAGTTCATTATTGATCCATTCACTCAGTTTTTTCATTACAGAGGGTGGCCAACCCGCCGACCGAACACAATGAGCTACCGTGCCGGCTACCTTGGCCGTTGCGCTATCGGCGGAGTCGGCGAAAAGCGTTTATCATGTGGGTACAGAAGTGACAGCTGTAAAAGTTTCTTACCTCGATGCGTTTTCTGACATCATACCTGATGATGAAAAATTATCTATTTACAATTATCTATCGATCCCGCCAATTCTGAGTCGATTGCTTGTCATAACCTTTAGAGGTGATTTTCTCAAAAACGCGGGGGTGTTGACCCGAAATATCTTAGATTCCTTCGTTTTAGGTTTTACACGAGCGGCCTGCAAAATTTGAGCCGAATTGGTTGGCCGTGTCTGAGGCCTTCCCCTTGTGAGCTAGGCAGCGGGAAAAAGCGGGGAGGAAGACGCGGCGAGCGAGTGGTCAGCGGCGGAACTTTCCACGTATGCCTGCCAGTTTCAAACGGCTGGCGGTTACGTGACATCACGAGGGTTTACCCGTTCCATGCACGTATTTAATACAATGCTTTATCTATTTTTGCATTGATTACACGCAAACGCAAATTAGTACGAGAAAGTACGATGCGGCAAATGGAAGAGGAGTTTTAGACGAATCAGCCAAGATTTCAGACGAATCAGCGGAGACGATTATACAATTTATACGAATTTTACATCAAAAAATATTAAATAAAGAAGTCTGTAACATGTGCAATTTACTGAATAACTTATAACTTTTGAACCAGTGTAGGCACAGAGCAGAGCGAGTGCTCATTTCAAAGACCTCGTCGAAACGCAACGATTCATTTGCTTGTGTAATTTGCAGCACTGACATTTCACTGGTAAAACATAGTTTACATAATTTGTTCCTTATGATTAATTACAAGAAATAATGCACGACTGATACAGGAATAGCAAAGGCAGTGTATGATAGCGGCTGTCGTTATACACATTTCAACCAGATTAGTTTATGATATCTGTAATTCTTGCGATTTGTTTGTTAATAATTTTTGCATAGTTTTGCCCATACTTGTTTAAGATTTGTATATACGTGAATTTTAATCAGCGGATCGGAAAGAACACTTCAAAAATTGTTCAAATGGCTCTGAGCTCTATGGGACTTAACTTCTGAGGTCATCAGTCCCCCATAACTTAGAATTACTTAAATCTAACTAACCTAAGGACATCACACACATCCATGCCCGAGGAAGGATTCGAATCTGCGACCGTAGCAGTCACGCGGTTCCAGACTGTAGCGCCTAGAACCGATCGGCCATCCCGGCCGGCAAAGAACACTTCAAATCCGTATGGAAAGTGGTGCTATATAAAGACCTGTAATGTTATTTAGTGACACAAATGGACAAAAACTATTTTGGCTCTCTGCAAACATAATTCCAAAATACTAGAGCATTAATTCTAGGCAAACTAGTACAGCTTTAAATTTGTGTATTATATGTTTTTTGATGAGAATTTGAGAGCGCACATAATGGCGCAAACAGAATTAAGAGTGTTCTTTTATGAAGAAAAGTTAACTGTAGGAGTGGTGATCAACGGAAAGCAGTTACTTGGCTTAGCTTTGGGAATTTCGGATCGAGGATATTTAAACGGAGCTGACACAAAGCTCCAAGACACAGTTCTAGGCGCCTTTGCCGACGCCAAACGTGTGTTGCTTGACGCGACACTTTGGTGATAAGTTTTTCGGTTCCAGAAATGTTGAACTTACCCGAATTCCACGTGTGCGCGGAATAGCAAAATTCGGACTTAGGTTGTTTTTAGCGTGGAACACAGGAGGGACTTGTGTTTTTCACGCGTTGTGTCCTCTTGTGATTGTTTTTGTAAGCAAACGGGACTTTGGTGCAAAACCGTAGCTGTGGGACTTGTTTCCTTTTGGGTGCTGCCACACTTATCCGCTGAAGCGCTATTGTGGTACTGTTTATTTTTGAGCATTATGAACTGTGTTTTAGGATACCAGCGGGATTAGTTTCTGATACGGTCAGGTCATCTTCAGTAAGCTTACGTGATTTATTCTGAAACAGTGTCACTGGACTTCCACTGTGCTTAAACCTGTCGGCATTTTGGATATTTTGTGGCATCTCGCACTCAGGAACTCGCGCTGGTGCTGAGCGAAGTTTAGATCATTGGGATTAGGCCATGTTTTAGTGAGCTGATCGATCTGCTAAATATCAATCGATGTTCGTTAGCGTTCAACAACTTTTATTAAAATTTGCAGCCTATTTAGTGTCGCTATTGAGGTCTCGAGCAATGATTAAAGCGGCACGTATCTGTTTGGAAGATACCATCAGTGAACTGCATTTAGTTATGAATAAAAGATGTGAATTTTAAGGAACTTAACACACGCATTCGATTCGTCATTTGACTTCAGCCTCATAGACTGCGCCCTGCTTAACATTTCTACTTGTCGGTCAGCAGCGTCGGCAGTGTTTTATTTATGCAGTTTAACAGGTGTTAAGCGCACATGTCTGGCGATAGAAAGGATTGGAGATCATCCTTAATTTCGACGACGAGAGCCCACGACCAGAAGCTTTTGCAGCCCCATTTCCATTCCACCAACCTTCGCAAGTCCTATAATTTCGCATAACTTAGCCTATATTCCATATGCACGCAAACTGATTACAAGCCGCTTTTGAGGTACGGTGTCGGAAGCCTTCTGGAAATCCAGAAATACGGAATCAATTAGAAATCCCTTGCCGACAGCACTCAACACTTCGTGCGAGTAAAGAACTAGTTGTATTTCAGAAGCATGATGTTTTCTGAACCGTGTTGACTGTGTGGCGGTGGGCCGTTCTCTTCGAGGTAATTCGTAATGTTCGAACACATTAGATGTTCCACAATCCTGCTGCATATCGACGTTAATGAAACTGGTCTGTAATTTAGTGAGTTAATCCTACTACCTTTCTTGAATATTGGTGTGACCTGTGCAACTTCCCTATCTTTGTGTACGGATCTTTCGTCGAGCGAGCGTTTCTATACGATTGTTAAGTATGGAGCTGTTGCATTAACAGACTCTGAAAGGAACCTAATTGGCAGACAGTCTGGACCGGAAGACTTGATTTTATTAATTGATTTAAGTTGTTTCACTACTTCCAGCTTATCTGCTTCAAAGTTTCTCACGTTGGCCGCTGTTCTTCATTCGAATTGTGGAATATCTACTTCGTCATCTTTGGTGAAGGAATTTCGGAATGCTGTGTTTAGTAACTCTGCTCTTGCAGCACTATTATCGATACTACGAGGTGCGGCTAGAAAAAAACCGGACTGATGCTGGAAAAAACATTTATTAACAATTATTTACAATGTCATGTTATCTCCGTCAATGTACTCTCCTCCTCGGTCTCTATACCGCTCCATACGAATTATCCACTGTTCATAGCAATGCTGCAGATCATTTTCGGTAAGTCCATACATTTCTTCCGTCGCTTTTTCTTTTACTGCTTCAACAGTCTCAAATCTAGTTCCTTTCAAAGCTGACTTGACTTTAGGGAAAAGAAAAAAGTCACAGGGGGCCAAATAAGGTGAGTAAGGTGGATGATCTAAGATGGGAATGTTGTGTTCTAAGTTCTAGGGGACTAATGACCTCAGAAGTTGAGTCCCATAGTGCTCAGAGCCATTTGAACCAATTTTTTTTAAATAAATCTCAGCCTGTAACCTGCTTTCCGTACAAATAGTATTACGAGCTAATTCCTCTTAGATCACTCGACAATTACTTCCAATCCTTCTTACTGTTGCTTTCAGTGATTTTGTTTACCGTCGATATCAACACAGTATTCTGCAAATCCTGTGATGCGTATGACAAAGGGTACTTTCCAATGTACCAGTGCGTGAGAACGAATAGTGATGGACAAAGCCTTACAGCTCTTTCTGTAAAGACGTCAGGTTTTAGTGTCGGCAACAAGTGTGGATCCAGTACAGGTCAGGTCTTCCTGCATTTCCCACAGATATCTGACATTGCTTCTGTTAACTATAATCCATCTCAGCTTGCTGCCCACGTTTAACGATGACAACGGAAGCTAAAATCTGACTTTTCTTCCTTCCTACACAGTTTTGTGGGCACTCTAGCCAGGCAGAATGACATAATATCACTATGAGTTAATGCTGTTTGATGTTCACTCTGACCCTAGAAACTATAGAACTGTTTTCAGAGTGTATCAAGGAGTACAAGAACGTTCAGAGTTCTTCCATAGCCACTTCGGTACGCCAAGGCTACCCTTGTCGTTCATGACAGTATGTTGTGACTAGATCGCTGACTAATCCATTCACTTAAGTGGTGACACAAAGTTGCGTCTAGTAACCGTACAGGCTCCGGTTGGAGATAGAACTTGCAGTTATGGTAGGAAAGAAAAGAAAACGGTTAAGTCCTAACACTGAAATAGGAGAACGTGTAATGCGGTACAGGGCTAGCTTATTTCCACGAAATATGTGCTAACCAAATATTTCTCCTCCCATGGGAAATAACGCAGAGGTCGGAAAATAGCTGGCGGGAACTGCTGGGTGATTGCTTAAGCGAACTCGGAGGTTGATTTCCCTGACGTCTGCAAACTTTTTTGATGTGTGATTAAGCGAAGCTAACGCTCGACACGACGATGAAATCTTCCCAAGAGGAAACAACATAATTGTCGTTATTGCCTATGAATCTTTCGTGTCAGTTCATGATACACTTCCACATCTAAACCTAGCAAGCCACCCGGTTTGGCGTACTTCTGGTACCGTCTAACAGTGGAGACTGTACAAACAGAATCCATATTGCCCACCACTACAGCTGCACAACCAGGGAGGGTAGTATATAACGAATTTTTGTACTGCAATTATACACCGTAGTAGGAAGAGTGCATGATAAATTTTGTAGTGATTATCAGCATAGTGCCAATTTTAATACATGTAGCTGACACCTCTGGCAGCTACAACGGTTCTAAGTGGGTTGATTAGTGGTTCTAAGTGGGTCGGATAACAGACACAGCTACAGTATTCCGTGCTGCTTCCACTCCGTGTCGGAGTTCGTTTGCGATATTATGGGGAAAGTGATTTCTTGCCAGTTACATGTATCCCGTAACACTCTGAAGAAATAAATTAATCTATATTCATTCCCTGTGAGTGTCTACCACTACAACGCAAACATTTGTAGTAAATACTTAAGAGGATACTTTATAACGATTTGAAATGTTTTACTTAACTTGCAGCTGACGTCAGTGTCCTGGAGTTGTGATGTGTGCATAACCTTCTTAACAAAGAAATACATTCAGGTTTTTTCAACTATCTTTCAAATGCCTGTCATTTACTTCCGCTTCTTACTGTTCAATGCGCACAGAGTGACAAGTACTCTTTACCTATAGTAAGTTACAATCTTGTTATGAGACATAATATATGGTTGTTCGTTGATAACTAGCATAGAGCTTTCCGCATTGTTCATCAGTACTGTTGGGACAAAAGTAGTGAATTAACTATTTTTGCGCTATATCTACAAATTTTATTAATTATGATTTGTTCCAGAAATTTCTAGAACTACCACTGACTCAAATTAAAAATTCATTGCCCTCTTCTGCTTAATATTTGACGTAATTCCAAAATAATTATTGCAATTATTATCAAAACAAAATATATTTATGAAAGTAGCAAAATAAATTACATATTTTTTGAAAGTTGCAGATGTTCTGTACTGACGTTAATGTAAGGTAATATCGATTGGTGACATATTTTTGACATCTCTCATGAGTAATGAATGACTTTACAAAATAGAATTGAAATTGAGATTGTGTTTAATAAGCCTTTACTGACGTTTATAGGAAAACAAATTTTCGTGGTAAAACCTGGTACCATGTGAAACTGTCGATATGTGATCGGTAAAACATATGTATAAGCTGAAGATTTGCCCAAGTCTAAATAAACTTCATAAATGTCAGAAACATGAGTCACGTTTTTTACAACTGTAAATAGATGAAAACAGGTCTTTTTTTAAAAAAAAAAAGTGGAATTGTACACTTCTGTAACTAAGTGAAATTCCCAAAGATCCTCTCTAATTACAACATTCCCTTACACACTACTGAACATGGTGATTGTGTGATTCTATGGAACATATATGAAAATTATCAATCTACGAAAAATTTGTGCATTTATTTGTATAATATAATTTTTGGTAAGGTGTTAACTGTGGATAATTATTTAGTGAGGAAAATATAAATTGAGTAGAAATATGTGTTTTTTGAATAAAAATCGTAAATAAAAGCTTTAAGAACATTTTTAAAAAAATCAAATTTTTAAACAAACGAGAGTTTGCCTAGAATCGTTCACTCACAATGAAAATAATGAAAACCATGAAAAAAATATAAATTTTCTTTAGTAAACATTATGTTATATGACATGCTGATTTTTCATGTAGCAGATTTTAAAAAATAAAAAAAAAATATTCCTAAATAGCCACCTTGCACATGTACTATCAGAAAGGTCCATTAAATCACTAAAAGTTTCTAAGTGTACAAAAACGTTCACCAGTCTTTTAGCATGTGTGACAATGGCCTCCATGACACATTCTGTGTCAAACAAATGTTCGGTAGGGGAAGGTGGGGAAACTGAATTTTCATAACATCAGGGCTATTATCTGAAGCTTGTGGCATATGCATGTCGAATCTACATACTGTAAGATATCACGCCAAATATTTGTAGCTAAGGTAAGAATATATTTTAAAGGGCATATAAACATTTTTCTGAACGCTTACATAGTGGCGACTTTTCCCTACCTAATGGGGTAAAGTGGCCAGACCTTTCCCATCATTCCCAGGCAGATTGTTTAGTTTTAAAACATGGGTAGGCTTATAGTTTTTATTTCGCCATTGATAATTATTAGAACAAGAACACAAATGAGAAAGAAACGTGTAGGAATACCCTGTTGCCACAAAACGTTCAACTATTCCTAATGATATAAATAGGGAAATAAACCACTAATTATGGGTTACGATTTCAATCTAATTGATTCACAATTTATTCACTCAGGAACAATACTAAGTCGTGTAGGGAACTCACTTGTGAAGTTGTTACCGTCCTCATCACATCCAGCACACAGTTCATAAGCCCAGTGTCCCCAGCTCAGACATCTTACCCATCCAGTCCTTGCCTGCAATTTCAGACTCTTTGCTGAAACAATGTGGTAGTTTGTTGTGCTATGCCACCTGGAATGCTGATCGCCGCAGGTCATTCACTGTAATTATATAAAATTGCGTACTCTTTCAAAAATGTAGCCATGGATTTCTTGGTCTTGTTCTTCACTAACTTTTACCCTTAAGCTGTCCATAACCTTTTTACTTCCGGCTTCACCTCTATGTTCCCCTAGAACTCTTTGTTTTAGCGTGTTACCTGCAATATTGAATTGTTTTGCTGCTGCTGAGAAAGACATGTTGTCATTCTTTTCTGCTTCAATTACCTTTAGCATCGCAGCAGTGTCCCACGTTTGTTGCTCTATCTTGTGGAGGTATTTGCTTGGCATATTGAAACTCTAGCAAAACCTTGCAGAAGAGCAGTACAACGGATATTAGTTTTGTGTATAGAAGGATTTCTAATGTTTTAATTAAAATTGTTACACTATGCAGAAAATATGGAAGTAGCAAATTGTCACTAGCAGTTTTCCCGATCGAACGCCCTGTCTGTATCAGTGGCTCACACTCGAAACAATGCAACCGAAGGAAACGACAATGGCTTATATGTTTAAACCAAAGGGCAGTGCGTGAACCTTGATATCATAAAAACCTATCGCTCCACATGAAAGTGAAGCAACTAAAGTAAAATGAGTGACTTACCTTACATCAAAAGTTCGGAAAACCTAAATGTTATGCGTCAGTAACAACACTAATGGTGTTGATTGCAGCTAGTGTGGACTCTTCTCGGTAGGTAGCAGCACTGTTGAAAATATTAAATAAGCAGTGGCCACTTTTCCCAACCTGGCCACTTATCCTTCTTTCCCCCACATTTACAAACGCGGATATAATTCCAATAGAAAGCTGTTTTTTTTTTTAATTTTGTCTAACGAACATTTTTTCATCTAAACGTATGCTCTGACTTCGTTTTCTCTATGCAGAACGTAACAGAACGAAACGAGTGACGACACACGAGGAAGAGATTTATGTTCTTGCGTCTGTTCCAGCTGAAAATGTTAGATCCAGCATGATAGCAGGATGAAGAGTCAAACAGATGGCCTACCCATTCTACATCGGCATAGGTTCCATCACTGTCACATTTCTCTCCATCAAGACATACATGGAAACATATATGAGAGTCGTGTTAACTTCTGTACATTGACATTAAGACAGGAGACTGCAGATGCATCATATATCTTATTTAGTGATGAAGTCACATTTACTATTCCTGGCCAGGTAAACCGCCGAAACATGGACTCTTTGTCTGGTGACAGTCCCCACTGGCTTCCTCAAATGGAACGTCAGAGTCCATGGAATATAAACGTGTGGTGTGGGATTGTGAACCATCAGATATTATGCCCGCTTTTCACAATTTTCCGAGACGGAAGACTGAACACGCACAAATATTGCAGCATCATAACAGACCATCTTCCATGGATGCTAGAAGACGTTTCTCTGAAGACTAGGTGGAACCTGTGACACCAAATGATGGCTGTCCAGCCCACAGTGTCTGCATGAATCGCTTCCAGATCGTTGGACTGGGCACTGACGATCTGTATCTGGGCCGGCCCATTCACTGGATTCCACGCCTATAGAATTTTTTTCTGTGAGGAAAGCAGAAAGACTCTGTCTACACTTTGCATCGACATATTAGTGCAGCCTGCTCTGACATCTCCACTGAAATGTTGGAACGTGTGCAGCAGTTGTTCCATACCATACTGGAAGCGTGTATTACGACAGTCTGGTCAGTTGTTTCGTTACTGCTCAGAATCCGCATAACCAGTGTATTATGCCTTCGTGTTCTTCCTTAGTGTGTGCTACCACCTGTGTTGTACAAGTGTCGATAGGGGAAGTTTTAGAAACTCGATATCTCGTAAATGACTCGTACTAGAATTTTGTAACAAACGCCACGGACGTTCTGATTTACTATACTTTTAGTGTGTTCCATTTAAGAAGTGTATATTTGCATAAAATACAGTTTCTAAGTACCATTGTACTGTTACAATCTATTGACTGGCTACCACACATCAGTAGCACTTTCCATTTCCGCAATATATATATATATATATATATATATATATATATATATATATATATATATACATATATATATATATACTGTGAAGCAAGTTAACGCTGCCTAAGTTAAATTTGTTACAACCATGAAGTATATTTGATATTTATAAACAAGAACAATCCCCACCCTTGTTTAGTAATGATAAATTTATTTATATTCAGCTATACATAAAGTACATCAGAAAATTTGAAAGTTTGTTCAGTAGGTATTACATTTACTTAGTCAGCAATAACAGCATCTTTCGTATTTCACATAAAGTTTTTCAGCGAACACATCTTTTGAAAACTGTGAAATTACCATAAATTCACTTACCACCTAATTGTCAGACCCACTCTACAGCAATGCATAGAAATCATTAGCACACCCACAGACCAAAACGTTACTTCACCATCTCTTCACTTATGTGAACTGGAGACTTTTTTTTCATCAGTTTATATATGCAGGCTAATCTCAAGAACTGCAGTAGGGACCTACCCCCGTTTATGACTAATAGATACACTACAAATTGTCTGAATTACAATAAATTTAGGTTGTAAAACGATGTCACTACCAACTCATGAACAGCTGCCACATCTCTTGAGAGCAGCAATGACTTATGAATACAGCTGCTGATATATAATTTCGTATGGTGTGCTGGTATACCGGTAGAACATGTATCTCGAAACCAAAAGGTTGAGATTACATTTTTCCATTCTGCATTTTAACCTAGCATTCACCTCTCAATGTGTGGATCTAACTATTTCGAAATATGACAACAATTACCGACTGCCAGTTTCTGTTTGCCAGTTTTTAAAATCGTAATTCGCAATCCTGATTCACAGAAAATTCTTCGAAGAATGGGCTGTGATACTCAACTTTGAAGTATCGTAATAAATATGACAGAAAACAGGGAGAAAACGGTCTCAGCAAGTTACCATGTGAGACCTACATTTTCAAATAAAGAAACACTCTTAACCAATACTTTCAATGCAGTCGTTTGAGAACAGTTGTAAAGGAAAAAAAAAACATGTTAATCCATAATATGTGGTGTTTTGTTTTTTATGTTACAAGTAAATAAATTCCGAGGAACTACTTCAGCAACTTTGCTTCATTCTCTCAGCAGTTCAACGGATGACTAATCTTTCAGCTTTGTGGCTTCCCTGAATCAAACTTAGATGTGGAGACCATTCCTTATGCGACACGGCGAAGATGTCTGCTACAAAGAGTCCACGAGTTTCAACAACGTATCGCAGTGGACACTAAACTTCACAAGAGGGGTGCCGTAACACGAGGTGAACATATACATCACGTGCGTTATTCTTATTTTTTCTTTAATTTGTGCTACCTGAGGTAGCCTCCGATGCATACAGAATCACTTGCGAATACATAAACACATGATTTGCACACAGTATGTTTCACATACATTCAAATTATAAACATATTGCTCCCATTGCCAAGTGCTCCCGACATGAGTTGCCACTCTAAACGCCAATTCAATATGAAACACGTAACATTTATGCCTCCAGACAACTTTTCTGGTCGGCACTGCTTACATCGCTTAAGAAGTATTAAAGTGATGGTTTTCAATTACGTAACATTGTCCTCTGACGAAATGTCTTCGTAGCTCTACGCTGTGGTCCGCAAACAGAATACACTACACCGCACAAGCCATTTGGGCACAGATACTTAATGGTCCCCTGCGCATCGTGGGTCGCTACTATAGTAAAAATTATCAGGGTCATTCTTCAGAACTGTATATAACAAGTTATCACAAATAAGATGATACAAAATCACAAATCAAAACATCAAAAAGTCCATAACACATCAACATATCTACCTTATCACCATCATCTTCATCATTATGTACATCGCAGAATGTCAAACCATTTGGCGACACCACAAGTCGCAAAGTAGTGTAAACCTCTTCACAACACAAATAATATGACTAGACACTACTTTATAGCTTCAAAAAATCTCAGTACTACCACAAGCAAAGGAAAAACAATCTGAATATAATTTACATACATCACTAATGTCAATACAGCATTATTTTGAACCAAGAATCCGCTTACAACTGACCTTCATATATTCTTTTGATATGAAAATCCTCCTCCTCTATAGAACTTCCCTGTTACATTGTTACCACAAGAATATAAGAACTGAAATAGCTTGAAAAACATAAAACATTTTCTTTTCTCACTTGCATTTCTAATTCACAAGGACTTGAGGTGTTTTCATGAAGTTAAGAACAGCTTACTATAATCACAAAATATGAAAATAATCTCACTCTGATGTTTCCGTTAGGTAAAACCAACGTTTCTTTTCAAAATTCCCCGTAAGTTCCCCAAAATGACAGTAATTCTGATCTGTTTACCTTAAACTGTTTCAACACACCAGAAATACAAAATTTCTAACGTCTGTGTACTTAAGCTGATAAAAGGTAAATCACGTTTCAAAAGGACATGAAAATTTTTCCATGGGCAGGTTTTATTTACATTATCTCCATAATATTTAGATACAGTAAAAATTTAAAATGCAGGAAATATTTCTATGTCATCAAAAAGTTTCTCAGCGTAAACAGTAACAGATCTTACTTCTTTCTATCAGCAAGTAAGGCATATTTCGCCCTGAGTAATTTACTCCGGTCAAGACTCCTCAGCAGCATAAATATTTAGACCAGTTCTCATTTATGCTTCGGAAACATGACCCTTGACGGAAACCGATGCAAGGCTGCTCGACGGATTTGAAAGTTTTGAGGAAAATAATTGGCCCTGTGTATGAGAGAGAACAATAGAGGAAAAGGTACACTGCACTGAAAGAAGCTTTTACAGCGTTAAGTCAAGCAAGTCTTATGATAAATTTCGATGCTTCTGTAACTTAAATCGTACGATCAGGTAGGATAAAATCGACAGGTTATGTGGCAAGAATGGAGGAGCCTGAGGTGATAAAGAAGATTCTCTTGGGAAATTCAGGAGGACAAAGAGGGCGAGGTCGACCTCGACCAAGATGGCTGCATGGAATGGAAGAAGACCAACGGATCTCAGTTGAGATGTCATTAAAGGAAGTGACTGTGGAACCAAGATACTTGAAGCTATCAACTCTTTCAAATGAAAGTTCATAGCAATTTGGGATGATATGCTTTCCCACAGGCCATGTATTTAGTTTTATCTTCACTGATCATAAGACCCATCTTCTTACTTCCTTGATTTAACGCTGTAAAAGCTTCTTTTAGTGCTGGTACTGTCCGTGTTATGATGTCTACGTCATATGCATATGCTAAAATCTGCACTGACTTATAAAAGATGGTAGATGGGGCCCTTGGTCTGTAGGCCTGCTTCCCTAATCACCTTCTCGAGTGCTACGTTAAATAAGCATGCTAATGCATCTCCTTAAACTAGCCCAATTTTTATTTCCAGAGGGACTGAGTAATTTCCTCGAACTCGAATGCAGCTTCTTACGTCAGACATTATAATTTTAACCATTATCAGGAGTTTTCCCTGTACCCCCATCTCCTGTGAGGCACGAAACAACTGGTTTCTATTGACGCTGTCAAATGCAGCTTTAAAGTCAAGTGTTCCAATTCTATATCCAACAGTTTTCTCCAAAATTTGACGCACGTTGAAAATCTGGCCCGTTGTTGACCTTCCTCGTCGATATCCGCTATGGTATACTCCAATTTCTTTGTCCAACTGTGGGGGTTGCACAAAACTTCCTGGGAATATTAATGCTGGTTTGCTTCGTCTCAGAGTGTGGCCTTATGTCCCCAACATAATGCACGTTTGGCGTGCTACTCGTGGGTGTAAGGGAGAAGCCACTTGTGGTAAATGTGATAAGGCGTCGATCAAGGAGTCGCTTATTCATCTCCTTGCTCTGGGGCTCACTCTGGTTGAAATTGGGACTGCAAGGACGAAAGATACAAGAGCTTAAGACTATTAAACGCTTCCCATATACTGAGTCCAAAAAGGCTGCCCCCAACGTTTGCTTCGGTTCTTAAGCAGTCTTGCTAGTATCAGCAGTAGTAACTGCGCTGGTCAATGCACTTGTGCTGCTGCAGCTATTCCGAAGCCCCCTCGGCCCCCAAGAATGTCTGAATAGGCCGTGGTTCCCGATGTTGCGGACCTCGTTGTCTACCCAAAGATTCTGTCTGGTCCACAGTTCAGTGCTGCCACTACTACTTCTGTTTTTGAAGCCCAGTCAGACCGAAAAGTCACAGCAGAAGGCGAAGAATCTGATGGAGACTGAAAGTATGCAGTCTGACAATGTCGACGTCATCCTCTCTGATGCCTCTCTGAACTCTTCTTCAGAGATGATGAACCTTGATGTCGGACTAGAGCGCTCATCTCGTTCAAAGACTGAGCCTCCACCCACTGCGGCTCTCTGGCAGAAAGTCAGGATGGCTCCCATCCTACAGTAGAACATTAATGGTTGTCTTCACAAAAAAAAAAAAAAAAAAGTTTTAAAGTCTCTGATGGCCCTGTGCTGTTGAACTATATCCTTCACCGAAATGGTAAACTGACTGGGGGCCAAGCCAAGAGTGGGGTTTCTTTGTTTTCCAATAACACACTCCACTTCTCTCCTTGGTTACTGACTTACAAATAGTAGGCATTACCACTCACGTGGGGCAGAAGAACGCTATTTTCTCACTGTACTTGCCTATATATGATACAATACAGTCTGAGGCTCTCACAGGCATTACTGGTCAAGTCCTCGGCCCATTTCTCGTACTGGGTGATTTCAATGCTCATTACGTATTATGGGGTTCGAGATAAACTTGACCTGTAGGTCGAGTCTTGGAGAACGTTATGATGTTTCAGGAGCTGTGCATCCTCAATATAGGAGTCTACTCTTTTCTCGGCTACTAGTTGGCCATGCTCATCATTTGACACTAGCTGCTGCTCTCTTACCCTTTCAGAGACAGCTCAGGAGGAAGCAACTAACCTTCATTAGAGAGACCAGTTCCCACTGTGGATCTGCCTACTCGATGCAGGTTTACTTGAAGAAAATCCACAGTAGCGGATGGTCAACAGAGCTAATTGGAAGCTGTTCAGCCAACTCGCTGTGTTTCGATTCTGCGACAGCGTCCAGGAATGGCCGGACCACATCACATGAGCGATCCATGATGCTTCCGACTTATCGATCCAAAAGTCCTCAGGTCATCTTAGGAGGCAACCTGTTCCTTGCTGGACCAGCAGTCCAAGACAGGCGTGCACTTTTTCGACCTCACAAGGAAGGGTCATGACAAGCGTTCCTGGACTCTATCAGCCATTCCACTTGTTCTGCAAATGTATGGGAAGCCATCCGGAGTATCTCCTGCAAAAACCCCCAAAAGCAGACTTCCACACAATGCTCAGGGGCATCTCTCAGACTATGTCAGAGCAGTTTCCAGTGACTATGGCCGATGCTAGCCAGGATCAAGTGTTTCGCCACTACCATGCGACTGCAGAGAGGGGCAAGTTCGACTTCAGCTCGCGCAACACTGAGAATTACAACTGCCCGTTCTCTATGTGGGAGCTGGAATGGCTGTCTGAGACTCGTGATGCTGCACCCAGCCACGTCCACATCCAGCACTGAGTGCTTCGACATTTGCCAGCAGCGTCCAAGGATATCCTCCTCGAATGTTTTAATTTGAAACAGCAGACGGGCCAGTTTTCCAATAAGTGGAGACAGGCTATTCTGATAGCTCTCCTCAAACAGCACCGCAGTAGTTACTGAGGTGACGACTTAATAAGTTGTGTCGGAATGACCCATGAGCGAAATGTTAACGATCGTCTGGTCTGGTTGTTAGAGACGATGCAACTCCATGGTCTCTTTCAGTGTGGATTCCGGAGATGTAGGTCCGTCGTAGACAATCTAGCCATACTAGAAGCGGCTATTCAGCACGCTTCCCTACGTAAACATCATTGTCTCGGTACATTCTTTGATATCAGTAAGGTGTACGACACTACCTGAAGACTCAGCACCCTTGTGCAACTCCATCAATAGGGCTTTCGGGACAAACTCTCAGTCTTCACACAGTCCTTCCTCTGTAAACTCTTTTTAGGCCCTGAGTTGGTGACGTACTGCCTGATCGTTTTGAGCGATAGAATGGCGTTCCTTAGGACACTGTTTGAAGTACTACGCTCTTTGCCGCAACCATCAACACAGTCACATACATGGTAGAGAATTCGGTACAGCGCTAATTATCTGTGAACGATTTTGCTGTTTATTGTTTCCCTTCCAGTGTTGAAACGATGACCTGTCAGTTGCAACTTGTAGTGCGGAGTTTTGGAAAGTGGGCTACAGAAACACATTTTCGGTATCCCGCAAGTGTGTGGGTGTGTTAATATCAATCATTCCAATAACTGTCATCGTATTTTTAATTTAGCAGACTTGCATATGAGGGACACCATTCTACAATTTAGAGATTTCTGGGCATCATTCCTGACTTCAAATTGTCCTGATTACCACGTCTGAAAGGCGTGGAAGCCACAGCCTAGAGTGACGTGGCACGGACACGACTAGTGTCTGAATCCTGAGGGGCTGTCCTTAAATCCGTAAGAGTACGAGGGGTTGGAGGTCTCTTCTGAATAGTTAGTTGCAAGGCATCCCAGATATTCTCACTAATGTTCATGTCTGAGGAGTTTGTGTCCAGCGGAAGTGTTTAAACTATGTCGCAGTTGGTGTAAGAAGGGTTTCCTGGCGCCACTCTGTGGCAATTCAGGAAGTGTGAAGTGTCACATTGTACTGTTCGAATTGCCCAAGTCCATCGGAATGCACAATGGACATGAATGGATGCAGGTGATCAAACAGGATGCTTACGTACATGTCACCTGTCAGAATCGTATGTAGCCATATCAGGGGCCCCATAACCAACTGAACATGCCCCACACCGTTACAGAGCCTCCACCAGCTTGAACAGTCTCCTACTGACATGCGGGGTTCATGGATTCATGAAATTGTCTCCATACCTGTACACGTCCCTCCGTTCGATACAATTCGAAATGAGACTCGTCAGATCAGACAACATGTATCCAGTCATCAACGGTCCAGTGTCTGTCGTGACGGGTCCAGGCGCGGCGTACAGCTTTGTGTCATGCATTCATCAAGGGTGCACGAGTTGGCCTTCCACTCCGAAAGCCCATAAGGATTATATTTCGTTGAATGGTTAGCACGGTGACACTTGTTGATGGCGCAGCATTGAAATCTGCAGAAATTTGCGGGAGGGTTGCACTTCTGTCAGGTTGAACGATTCTCTTCAGTCGTCGCTGGTTCCGTTCTTGCAGGATCATTTTCCGGCCGCTGCGACGTCGAAGATTAGATTTTTTTACCGGATTCCTGATTTTAACGGTGCACTCGTGAAACGGTCGTACAGTAAATCCCCACTTCATCGCTGCCTCGGTGATGCTGTGTCCCACCTCTCGTGCGCCGACTATAACACCACGTTCAGACTTATGTAAATCTTGATAACCTGCTATTGTAGTAGCAGTAAGCGATCTAAAAACTGCGCCAGACACTTGTTGCCTTGTATAGGTGTTGCCGACCTCAGCGCCGTGTTCTGCCTGTTTACATATCTCTGTATCTGAATACGCATTCCTGTACCAGTTTCTTTGGCGCTTCAGTGTAGGGCTTTTGTGCGTTCACGGCTATACTATGGATGCACAGGGTACGGATCAGTGAGGCCTTATTACCTGAATAATATTGACTCTATCCAGAAGAGGATGAAGCTTGCCACAGGAGCTTACAGGACCGGCTCCCTATCCAGTCTCTGTGCTGAAAATGGGGAACCGCCCTCACCATCCCGTGGCAGCCCCCTATAGTGCGTCATGCATGTAAGTTTCTCTCCGCTTCGACTTAATGTGCATACCGCAGTGTTGTTCGTCCGCTATGGAACGCCTTCTCTTTTACTGTCCAAGAGCACCAAGGCCATTCTGGATCGCGTATAGCTTGTGCTAGAGTTACTGCGTGTGGAACAAGTACAACCCCAAATCCTGGGTTTATCTGCCTGCCACCATTATTACTACAAAGCCTAGGGTGATCACATATTCGGTGCAATACAGCAAACACGGAACTCTGCGTATGTTATTTATGCTTTATTTTCTGCCATTTTAACTGAGCATCATAACTCTCCAACTTTCTTTAGGGTGGGTCGAAACAGGAGGACTCCATTGATTGCTCTATTGTTTCTCCTGATCATGTTCTCACAGATCGACTGCCTCGAGATTGTACTGTCTTCGTTGCAGATTTGTATGCCATTTTGCGTGCAGCGAAGCAGGTGAGACGTTCTTCGAGTGCTAAATTCCTTTTTTGTTCTGATTCCCTAAGTGCCCTTTACTCTTCGAAAATGTACGCAGCAAATAAAGTAGTCCAGAATATCCAGGACGTTCTCCTTGTTTTCCTCCTCAGCAAAGGTCTTGGAAGAACAGTTGAACGGAATGGGCGGTGTCTTGAAAACAGCATATGACCTTCAGCAAAAGCAAAACTAGCATAATGGATTGCAGTTGAATTAAACCAGGAGATACTGAGGGAATTATGTTAGGAAACGAAACACGCGAAGTGGTAGATGAGTTTTGCTATTTGGGAAGCAAAGTAACTGATGATGGTAGAAGTAGAGAGAATATAAAATGTAGACTGGCAATGGCAAGGAAAGCGTTTCTGAAGAAGAGAAATTTGTTAACATCGAGTATAGATTTTACAACAAAAAGATGTTAAAGGCCTGAAAATGACAGCAGTTACTGTTGAAACCGGCTGTATTAAACAAAGAAATTATCTATGCGATATTGGCTTTTTAATGGTTTTTAACAGTATCCGTGGTCTAGGGGTAGCGTCTTTGATTCATAATCAAAACGTCTTCGGTCGCAGGTTCGATCCCCGCCACTGCCTAAATTTTGGCGGCCGAAGACTTCCGGCATAAGAAGTCAGCCTCATTCTGCCAACGGCCTTGTCAAAGAGGGCAGAGGAGCGGATAGAGGTTCAGGGCACTCTCTTGTCCTAGGGGTGGGAAATTGCCTCTAAAGGCGGAAGAATCAGCGATGATCAACGACATGAGGATGCAGAAGGCAATGGAAACCACTGCATTAAAGACACGTAACGTGTATCCACAGAACATGTGGCCTGTAATTGAAGAAGTGTCATGATGATCTCTCCAGTGGCAAAAGATTCCGGAATAGTCCCCCATTCGGATCTCCGGGAGGGGACTGCCAAGGAGGAGGTTACCATGAGAAAAAGATTGAATAATCAACGAAAGGATAACGTTCTACGGGTCGGGGCGTGGAATGTCAGAAGCTTGAACGTGGTAGGGAAACAAGAAAATCTGAAAAGGGAAATGCAAAGGCTCAATCTAGATATAGTAGGGATCAGTGAAGTGAAGTGGAAGGAAGACAAGGATTTCTGGTCAGATGAGTATCGGGTAATATCAACAGCAGCAGAAAATGGTATAACAGGTGCAGGATTCGCTATGAATAGGAAGGTAGGGCAGAGGGTGTGTTGCTGTGAACAGTTCAGTGACCGGGTTGTTCTAATCAGAATCGACAGCAGACCAACACCGACAACGATAGTTCAGCTATACATGCCGACGTCGCAAGCTGAAGATGAACAGATAGAGAAAGTGTATGAGGATATTGAAAGGGTAATGCAGTATGTAAAGGGGGACGAAAATCTAATAGTCATGGGCGACTGGAATGCAGTTGTAGGGGAAGGAGTAGAAGAAAAGGTTACAGGAGAATATGGGCTTGGGACAAGGAATGAAAAAGGAGAAAGACTGATTGAGTTCTGTAACAAATTTCAGCTAGTAATAGCGAATACCCTGTTCAAGAATCACAAGAGGAGGAGGTATACTTGGATAAGACCGGGAGATACGGGATGATTTCAATTAGATTACATCATGATCAGACAGAGATTCCGAAATCAGAGCGGTAGCGTTCTCGCTTCCCACGCCCGGGTTCCCGGGTTCGATTCCCGGCGGGGTCAGGGATTTTCTCTGCCTCGTGATGGCTGGGTGTTGTGTGCTGTCCTTAGGTAAGTTAGGTTTAAGTAGTTCTAAGTTCTAGGGGACTGATGACCGTAGCAGATAAGTCCCATAGTGCTCAGAGCCATTTTGAGCCGAAATCAGATACTGGATTGTAAGGCGTACCCAGAAGCAGATGTAGACTCAGATCACAATATAGTAGTGATGAAGAGTAGGCTGAAGTTCAAGACATTAGTCAGGAAGAATCAATACGCAAAGAAGTGGGATACGGAAGTACTAAGGAATGACGAGATACGTTTGAAGTTCTCTAACGCTATGTTGTTGTTGTTGTGGTCTTCAGTCCTGAGACTGGTTTGATGCAGCTCTCCATGCTACTCTATCCTGTGCAAGCTTTTTCATCTCCCAGTACCTACTGCAACCTACATCCTTCTGAATCTGCTTAGTGTATTCATCTCTTGGTCTCCCTCTACGATTTTTACCCTCCACGCTGCCCTCCAATACTAAATTGGTGATCCCTTGATGCCTCAGAACATGTCCTACCAACCGATCCCTTCTTCTGGTCAAGTTGTGCCACAAACTTCTCTTCTCCCCAATCCTATTCAATACTTCCTCATTAGTTATGTGATCTACCCATCTAATCTTCAGCATTCTTCTGTAGCACCACATTTCGAAAGCTTCTATTCTCTTCTTGTCCAAACTATTTATCGTCCATGTTTCACTTCCATACATGGCTACACTCCATACGAATACTTTCAGAAATGACTTCCTGACACTTAAATCAATACTGGATGTTAACAAATTTCTCTTCTTCAGAAACGCTTTCCTTGCCATTGCCAGCCTACATTTTATATCCTCTCTACTTCGACCATCATCAGTTATTTTGCTTCCCAAATAGCAAAACTCCTTTACTACTTTAAGTGCCTCATTTCCTAATCTAATTCCCTCAGCATCACCCGACTTAATTAGACTACATTCCATTATCCTTGTTTTGCTTTTGTTGATGTTCATCTTATATCCTCCTTTCAAGACACTGTCCATTCCATTCAACTGCTCTTGCAAGTCCTTTGCTGTCTCTGACAGAATTACAATGTCATCGGCGAACCTCAAAGTTTTTATTTCTTCTCCATGAATTTTAATACCTACTCCGAATTTTTCTTTTGTTTCCTTTACTGCTTGCTCAATATACAGATTGAACAACATCGGGGAGAGGCTACAACCCTGTCTTACTCCCTTCCCAACCACTGCTTCCCTTTCATGCCCCTCGACTCTTATAACTGCCATCTGGTTTCTGTACAAATTGTAAATAGCCTTTCGCTCCCTGTATTTTACCCCTGCCACCTTTAGAATTTGAAAGAGAGTATTCCAGTCAACATTGTCAAAAGCTTTCTCTAAGTCTACAAATGCTAGAAACGTAGGTTTGCCTTTCCTTAATCTTTCTTCTAAGATAAGTCGTAAGGTCAGTATTGCCTCACGTGTTCCAGTGTTTCTACGGAATCCAAACTGATCTTCCCCGAGGTTGGCTTCTACTAGGTTTTCCATTCGTCTGTAAAGAATTCGTGTTAGTATTTTGCAGCTGTGACTTATTAAGCTGATAGTTCGGTAATTTTCACATCTGTCTACACCTGCTTTCTTTGGGATTGGAATTATTATATTCTTCTTGAAGTCTGAGGGTATTTCGCCTGTTTCATACATCTTGCTCACCAGATGGTACAGTTTTGTCAGGACTGGCTCTCCCACGGCCGTCAGTAGTTCCAATGGAATATTGTCTACTCCGGGGGCCTTGTTTCGACTCAGGTCTTTCAGTGCTCTGTCAAACTCTTCACGCAGTATCATATCTCCCATTTCATCTTCATCTACATCCTCTTCCATTTCCATAATATTGTCCTCAAGTACATCGCCCTTGTATAGACCCTCTATATACTCCTTCCACCTTTCTGCTTTCCCTTCTTTGCTTAGAACTGGGTTGCCATCTGAACTCTTGATATTCATACAAGTGGTTCTCTTATCTCCAAAGGTCTCTTTAATTTTCCTGTAGGCGGTATCTATCTTACCCCTAGTGAGATAGGCCTCTACATCCTTACATTTGTCCTCTAGCCATCCCCGCTCAGCCATTTTGCACTTCCTGTCGATCTCATTTTTGAGATGTTTGTATTCCTTTTTGCCTGATTCATTTACTGCATTTTTATATTTTCTCCTTTCATCAATTAAATTCAATATTTCTTCTGTTACCCAAGGATTTCTACTAGCCCTTGTCTTTTTACCTACTTGATCCTCTGCTGCCTTCACTACTTCATCCCTCAGAGCTACCCATTCTTCTTCTACTGTATTTCTTTCCCCCATTCCTGTCAATTGCTCCCTTATGCTCTCCCTGAATCTCTGTACAACCTCTGGTTCTTTTAGTTTATCCAGGTCCCATCTCCTTAAATTCCCACCTTTTTGCAGTTTCTTCAGTTTTAATCTACAGGTCATAACCAATAGATTGTGGTCAGAGTCCACATCTGCCCCTGGAAATGTCTTACAATTTAAAACCTGGTTCCTAAATCTCTGTCTTACCATTATATAATCTATCTGAAACCTTTTAGTATCTCCAGGGTTCTTCCATGTATACAACCTTCTTTCATGATTCTTAAACCAAGTGTTAGTTATGATTATGTTGTGCTCTGTGCAAAATTCGACCAGGCGGCTTCCTCTTTCATTTCTGTCCCCCAATCCATATCCACCTACTATGTTTCCTTCTCTCCCTTTTCCTACACTCGAATTCCAGTCACCCATGACTATTAAATTTTCGTCTCCCTTCACAATCTGAATAATTTCTTTTATTTCATCATACATTTCTTCAATTTCTTCGTCATCTGCAGAGCTAGTTGGCATATAAACTTGTACTACTGTAGTAGGCGTGGGCTTCGTATCTATCTTGGCCACAATAATGCGTTCACTATGCTGTTTGTAGTAGCTTACCCGCATTCCTATTTTCCTATTCATTATTAAACCTACTCCTGCATTACCCCTATTTGATTTTGTGTTTATAACCCTGTAGTCACCTGACCAGAAGTCTTGTTCCTCCTGCCACCGAACTTCACTAATTCCCACTATATCTAACTTCAACCTATCCATTTCCCTTTTTAAATTTTCTAACCTACCTGCCCGATTAAGGGATCTGACATTCCACGCTCCGATCCGTAGAACGCCAGTTTTCTTTCTCCTGATAACGACATCCTCTTGAGTAGTCCCCGCCCGGAGATCCGAATGGGGGACTATTTTACCTCCGGAATATTTTACCCAAGAGGACGCCATCATCATGTAATCATACAGTAAAGCTGCATGCCCTCGGGAAAAATTACAGCTGTAGTTTCCCCTTGCTTTCAGCCGTTCGCAGTACCAGCACAGCAAGGCCGTTTTGGTTATTGTTACAAGGCCAGATCAGTCAATCATCCAGACTGTTGCCCTTGCAACTACTGAAAAGGCTGCTGCCCCTCTTCAGGAACCACACGTTTGTCTGGCCTCTCAACAGATACCCCTCCGTTGTGGTTGCACCTACGGTACGGCTATCTGTATCGCTGAGGCACGCAAGCCTCCCCACCAACGGCAAGGTCCATGGTTCATGGGGGGGGGTTCTAACGCTATAGATACAGCAATAAGGAATAGCGCAGTAGGCAGTACAGTTGAGGAGGAATGGATATCTCTAAAAAGGGCCATCACAGAAGTTGGGAAGGAAAACATAGGTACAAAGAAGGTAGCTGCGAGGAAACCATGGGTAACAGAAGAAATACTTCAGTTGACTGATGAAAGGAGGAAGTACAAACATGTTCCGGGAAAATCAGGAATACTGAAATACAAGTCGCTGAGGAATGAAATAAATAGGAAGTGCAGGGAAGCTAAGACGAAATGGCTGCAAGAAAAATGTGAAGACATCAAAAAAGGTATGATTGTCGGAAGGACAGACTCAGCATACAGGAAAGTCAAAACAACGTTTGGTGACATTAAAAGCAACGGTGCTAACATTAAGAGTGCAACAGGAATTCCACTGTTAAATGCAGAGGAGAGAGCAGACAGGTGGAAAGAATACATTGAAAGCCTCTATGAGGGTGAAGATTTGTCTGATGTGATAGAAGAAGAAACAGGAGTCGATTTAGGAGAGATAGGGGATCCAGTATTAGAATCGGAATTTAAATGAGTCTTTATAGGACTTACGATCAAATAAGGCAGAAGGGATAGATAACATTCCATCAGAATTTCTAAAATCATTGGGGGAAATGACAACAAAACGACCACTCACGTTCGAGTGTAGAGTATATGAGTCTGGCGATATACCATCTGACTTTTGGAAAAGCATCATCCACACAATTCCGAAGACGGCAAGAGCTGACAAGTGCGAGAATTATCGCACAATCAGCTTAACAGCTCATGCATCGAGGCTGCTTACAAGAACAATATACAGAAGAATGGAAAAGGAAATTGAGAATGCGCTAGGTGACGATCAGTTTGGCTTTACGAAAAGTAAAGGGACAAGAGAGGCAATTCTGCCGTTACGGCTAATAATGGAAGCAAGGCTACAGAAAAATCAAGACACTTTCATAGGATTTGTCGACCTGGAAAAAGCGTTCGACGACATAAAATGGTGCAAGCTGTTCGAGATTCTGAAAAAAGTAGGGGTAAGCTATAGGGAGAGACGGGTCATATACAATATGTACAACAACCAAGAGGGAATAATAAGAGTGGACGATCAAGAACGAAGTGCTCGTATTAAGAAGGGTGTAAGACAAGGCTGTAGCCTTTCGCCCCTACTCTTCAATCTGTACATCGAGGAAGCAATGATGGAAATAAAAGAAATTCAGGAGTGGAATTAAAATACAAGGTGAAAGGATATCAATGATACGATTCGCTGACGACATTGCTATCCTGAGTGAAAGTGAAGAAGAATTAAATGATCTGCTGAACGGAATGGCCTAATGAGTACACAGTATGGTTTGTGAGTAAATCGGAGAAAGACGAAGGTAATGAGAAGTAGTAGAAATGACAACAGCAAGAAACTTAACATCAGGATTGATGGTCACGATGTCAATGAAGTTAAGGAATTCTGCTACCTAGGCAGTAAAATAACCAATGACGGACGGAGCAAGGAGGACACCAAAAGCAGACTCGCTATGTCAAAAAAGGCATTTCTGGCCAAGAGAAGTCTACTAATATCAAATACCGGCCTTAATTTGAGGAAGAAATTACTGAGGATGTACGTCTGGAGTACAGCATTGTATGGTAGTGAAACATGGACTGTGGGAAAACCGGAACAGAAGAGAATCGAAGCATTTGAGATGTGGTGCCACAGACGAATGTTGAAAAGTAGGTGGACTGATAAGGTAAGGATTAGGAGGTTCTACGCAGAATCGGAGAGGAAAGGAATATGTGGATAACACTGATAAGGAGAAGGGACAGGATGACAGGACATCTGCTAAGACATGAGGGAATGACTTCCATGGTACTAGAGTGAGCTGTAGAGGGCAAAAACTGTAGAGGAAGACAGAGATTGGAATACGTCAAGCAAATAATTGAGGACGTAGGTTGCAAGTGCTACTCTGAGATGAAGAGGTTAGCACAGGAAAGGAATTCGTGGCGGGCCGCATCAGACCAGTCAGTAGACTGACGACAAAAAAAAAAAAAAAAAAAAAAAAAAAAAAACACCCTTCAATACGCTGAAAATGAGACAATTCAATCAAAGGTTAATATATTCTCGTCACATCAGTGGCGACTATGCAAACCATCCTCAATGTTTCAGAGTTCCACTTCATAGACGTATAACAGAAGAAATTAGTGGAATTAGTGTCCTTTACACATCTGGGTACAGTGCCCCTTGCTATGGTCTATGAAGTTCAGTTCCCTGGAACACTAAGGTACATCTTACACTAAGGTACACAAGACAATAAAGTGTCATAAGCAGTAATATCAGCTGTTCGTATTTCTGTTTACGACATCGATTAGTTAATGTGGTTCGTCTAACCATTATTTTCACTCATCATAAATTTTCTTACATTACATCGAACATGCGTACATTCGAGAGAGCATGGTCGTTACTCGTGGTAACTTAAACTAACAAAAATTAAAGACTAGAAACCGTTTGTCATCTACAAGTGAAATTCTGACAAAGAAGACTCTAGTATACAACACAGTTTCATCTCCAATTCCTGTAAAACTTACAGTTCAGAAAGACATCATATCCTATACAAGAAGACAAAATATAGGCCTTTGTTGCTACTGTTGGTGGTGAGCTTTCTTACTGAGAGGAAAAGTGGTTTTTCAATTTTTTTTATTTCTGAATATCTTTCCTATAACCACGATAGTGCCCCTTTGGCGGGACAATGGCAGCGCACGGGCATAACACCCACATTCATCTTCGTGGACAGCGACCCACGGTTGTAAAGCTCACAGGGGACGGTATGTCTCAGTACTACTTTCGGAAGGACGCCAATTGAAGCACCCTCTGCCCGCCAATCGGAGGCCAAGGAGTGCTCACGTAGGGGTGGAGGGGGGGGGGGGGGGAGCACCGGGCTGTAGGGTGTTCTCTTACCTGCCAGCTCGGTCTGTGAGCAGACGCGTCCACCAGTTCCTCCTTTTGAGACGCAGTGCCTCTCAGTTTAACTGTGGAAACCTCCGGTTACCGTAGCGAGTTTGCGCTTGTCGTACCTCTTAAGGTGCGTAGTCCAAGTTGTGGCAGCGGCTTACTGCAGCAACAAGAACCCCGCGGCGAAAGGACCGCCTGCTAGCGCATACGCAGTTTGGGCTGCGACTCGCAGCTGGTGCCGACGCCACCCCAGCACTGCACCAGTGACCAGTGTCGCGATGGAAGCCGCGCGTCTGTGGTGTTCTCCCTGCTGTTATCGCATGATGTCTACTCGAAGAAAATCTCGGTGAGACACTCGCAGAAAGGAAAACTCAGTCTCTCTGCATCAGTTGTTTCAAATTTTTATTCAGCATAAGTACAATGAGGCTTTGTTCCAGCACCGTCACAGTTGGAAAAGCGCTATTTGGTCCAAAATTCCTTTGCTTGTTGAAAAAGATTTTCTGGACAAGAAATTGAGAAGGAAATTGGAGACAGTTTGTAGACAAATGCGGACAGCACTTCTTCCACAAATTTGCTAATTTATTCTCCAGAGATTCGGAAGGAAAATACTAGAGATGGATCCTCCTCTTGCTAGAAACCTGAAAGAAAGGTAACTTATCCACACTTTAGTATTTATGTGTAATGGCTTTTTAATTGATACTTTCAAGAACACACTGAGAAACATTAGGAACTTACGTCGCAGAAATGGAAGAGAAAGAATGCTTCAAACAGGACCAAATGTCTCAGCGAAACCAAAGAAATGGGTTGTGTTGATCACTAGGTTTTCCTGGGCACAGTTCACCACAGAAGACAATAAATAAAACTCTTGGTTGTAAGAATTCTACTTCCATCCAACCATAGTTTCCGCTTCTTTGCCCTTGGGAAAAGTAAATGCTTGAGGAAAATTTAAGGACAGGTATATTTTCGTTGGATCTGCGTGAGTCCGCAAAGTGACAGCATTTCACTCACAAGGGAGGCCGCCAATTGTGAAATTCAGATTCGATTCATACTGCGCATAATAAAAGCTCATGGCCAGAGGTGTAGTGTGGCAAAGCACCAAGATGCACTTCTCAGCCGTGGTCGAGGAAATCGATAGTTAAAAGAAACCGTTGCGGTTAAATACTCTCTACGATTAATAATTTTCTACAGCGTCGTGGCGCAGCGGTAAGCGCTCGGGTTCGTAATCCGAAGGTCACCGGATCGAATCTCGCGCCGTGCAACCCTGTTTTTAGTATTTGTTTTTTGTAATTAATATATATATATATATATATATATATATATATATATATATATATAATTCCCGGAAATCAGTTGCAACAATTATGCATATAATAAGTTGTTGAAAGTCGTTTGTCGTGGAATAACTGGCGAATTCGAACATGATTACCTTTTCCGCAAACAAAGTTGTGTTTCACAAATTTTATTTATTGTCTTCATAATGTTAACCACGTATAGTTAACGGAAGACGTAGAAACGGTATTGCGAAACGAATACATATAGCGTAAGTCAAACGTTCGAATTAGAATAGAGACCCCACGAACACAAATTTGCTGCGGCAGGTATGAAATATAAACTCCGTTACTCGCTCGTTAAACTTGAAGGACAGATGTTGAATGGGCCGAAACGAGCCGCCGCATAACAGCGTAGTTGCCTGCTAACTTCGAAAGAAGGTAGATGCGGTCCCTAGCGCAACTTATAACATCGTCGAAAATCAGTGCGGACGGGAGA
The DNA here is from genome assembly GCF_021461395.2 of Schistocerca americana. Lineage (NCBI taxonomy): Eukaryota > Metazoa > Arthropoda > Insecta > Orthoptera > Acrididae > Schistocerca > Schistocerca americana. The sequence goes on along the minus strand of NC_060123.1, from coordinate 168,552,784 downwards.
GCTTTGGTACACCCTGTCAAAAAAACGGAAAAATGGAGGTGGTACAATTGGAGAGCGATCCGCCTTCACCAACATGCATAAGCAATTCATTAATAGTATATATATATATATATATATATATATATATATATATATATATATATATATATATACTCCTGGAAATTGAAATAAGAACACTGTGAATGCATTGTCCCAGGAAGGGGAAACTTTATTGACACATTCCTGGGGTCAGATACATCACATGATCACACTGACAGAACCACAGGCACATAGAGACAGGCAACAGAGCATGCACAATGTCGGCACTAGTACAGTGTATATCCATCTTTCGCAGCAATGCAGGCTGCTACTCTCCCATGGAGACGATCGTAGAGATGCTGGATGTAGTCCTGTGGAACGGCTTGCCATGCCATTTCCACCTGGCGCCTCAGTTGGACCAGCGTTCGTGCTGGACGTGCAGACCGCGTGAGACGACGCTTCATTCAGTCCTAAACATGCTCAATGGGGGACAGATCCGGAGATCTTGCTGGCCAGGGTAGTTGACTTACACCTTCTAGAGCACGTTGGGTGGCACGGGATACATGCGGACGTGCATTGTCCTGTTGGAACAGCAAGTTCCCTTGCCGGTCTAGGAATGGTAGAACGATGGGTTCGATGACGGTTTTGATGTACCGTGCACTATTCAGTGTCCCCTCGACGATCACCAGTGGTGTACGGCCAGTGTAGGAGATCGCTCCCCACACCATGATGCCGTGTGTTGGCCCTGTGTGCCTCGGTCGTATGCAGTCCTGATTGTGGCGCTCACCTGCACGGCGCCAAACACGCATACGACCATCATTGGCACCAAGGCAGAAGCGACTCTCATCGCTGAAGACGACACGTCTCCATTCGTCCCTCCATTCACGCCTGTCGCGACACCACTGGAGCCGGGCTGCACGATGTTGGGGCGTGAGCGGAAGACGGCCTAACGGTGTGCGGGACTGTAGCCCAGCTTCATGGAGATGGTTGCGAATGGTCCTCGCCGATACCCCAGGAGCAACAGTGTCCCTAATTTGCTGGGAAGTGGCGGTGCGGTCCCCTACGGCACTGCGTAGGATCCTACGGTCTTGGCGTGCATCCGTGCGTCGCTGCGGTCCGGTCCCAGGTCGACGGGCACGTGCACCTTCCGCCGACCACTGGCGACAACATCGATGTACTGTGGAGACCTGACGCCCCACGTGTTGAGCAATTCGGCGGTACGTCCACCCGGCCTCCCGCATGCCCACTATACGCCCTCGCTCAAAGTCCGCCAACTGCACATACGGTTCACGTCCACGCTGTCGCGGCATGCTACCAGTGTTAAAGACTGCGATGGAGCTCCGTATGCCACGGCAAACTGGCTGACACTGACGGCGGCGGTGCACAAATGCTGCGCAGCTAGCGCCATTCGACGGCCAACACCGCGGTTCCTGGTGTGTCCTTTGTGCCGTGCGTGTGATCATTGCTTGTACAGCCCTCTCGCAGTGTCCGGAGCAAGTATGGTGGGTCTGACACACCGGTGTCAATGTGTTCTTTTTTCCATTTCCTGGAGTGTATATATATATATATATATATATATATATATATATATATATATATATATATATATATATATATTTGAATTACAAAAAACTAATAATAAAAAAAAGCATGGCGCGAGATTCGATCAGGTGACCTTCGGATTACGAACCCGAGTGCTTACCGCTGCGCCACGACGCTGTATAAAATTATTAATCGTAGAGAGTATTTCACCGCAACGGTTTCTTTTAACTGTCGATTTTCTCGACAACGGCTGAGAAGTGCATTTTGGTGCTTTGCCACACTACACCTCTGGCCATGAGCTTTTATTATGCGGAGTATGAATCGAATCTGAATTTCACAATTGGCGGCCTCCCCTTGTCAGTGTTACACGTGGAGTTATTAGAGATTTTAATTACCGATCGCCAGTTAAATTTCACCGCTGTAGCTCTAATACTAGGGAGTTAGAATGCTTTACCGTTCTGCAAAGAGAGCTAAATAATCCTGTTTATCTGATTAAAATTTTTCCTTTCTCGAAAACTGCTATTCCTGCAGCTTAAATATTTTTGCTGCCGTTTTGTAGCAGCATAGAAAACATGTAATACACTATGTGATCAGAAGTATCCGGCCACCCCCAAAAACATACGTCTTTCATATTAGGTGTATTGTGCTGCCACCTGCTGCCAAGTACTCCACATCAGTGATCTCAGTAGCCATTAGACATTGTGAGAGAGCAGAATGGGCTACTCCGCGAAACTCATGGACTTCGAATGTGGTCAGGTAATTGGGTGTCACTTTTGTCATAACTCTGTACGCGAGATTTCCACACTCCTAAACATCCCTAGGACCACTGTTTCTGATGTGATAGTGAAGTGGAAACGTGGACGGACAAGTACAACAAAAAAGCGTACCGGCCGACTTCGTCTGTTGACTGACAGAGACCGCCGACAGTTGAAGAAGGTCATAATATGTAATAGGCAGACATCTATACAAACCATCACACAGAAATTCCAAACTGCTTCAGAATCCACTGCAAGTACTATGAAAATTAGGCGGTAGGTGAGAAAACTTCTATATCAGGATCGAGCGGCTGCTCATAACCCGCACATCAAGCCGGTAAATGACAAACGACGCCTCGCTTGGTGTAAGGTGCGTAAACACTGGACGATTAAACAGTGGAAAAATGTTGTGTGGAGTGACGAATCACGGTACACAAAGCGGCGATCTGATAACATGGTGTGGGTATGGCGAATGGCCGCTGAACGTCATCTACCAGCGTGTGTAGTGCCAACAGTAAAATTCGGAGGCGGTAGTCTTATGGTGTGGTCGTGTTTTTCACGGAGGGGGCTTGCACCCCTTGTTGTTTTGCGTGGCACTATCACAGCACAGGCCTATATTGATGTTCTAAGCAACTTCTTGCTTTCCACTGTTGAAAAGCAATTCGCGTATGGCGATTGTATATGTTAACACCATCGAGCACCAGTTCATAATGCACGGCCCGTTGCGGAGTGGTTGCACGACAATAATATTCCTATAATAGACTGCCCTGCACAGAGACCTGACCTGAATGGCATAGAACACCTTTGGGATGTTTTGGAACACCGACTTCATGCCAGGCACTCCTTGAAGAATGGGCTGCCATTCCGAAGAAACCTTCCAGCAACACCATACAGAATTCCAGCTTTACCGATGGAGGGGGCCACGATCTTTTAAGTCATTTTCGGCCAGGTTTCCGGATACTTTTGATCACATGGTGTACTAATACTGAAAAAACTTTTTCTGAATGAAATGTTTCCTTTTTCGACAACCCCTACACCTACAGCAATGATATTTTTACTGCTGTTTTATTACAACTCAGGAATCACCCAGGTACTAATTTCTCATTTCGTCTGCCATCAAACAAAATTTTTCTCCGATAATTTCGGTGGTTGAATTAGTCAGTATCTTTCCACGATGAATATAGATTAGCAACAGTCAGACTCATTTTTACTGCGGATTCATTACAAAAAAGACACGGAGAAAGTTAATTCGTGGTCAGTATTCGTATAAGGGATCCTAGTTTGTAGTTATCGCGGAATGAAACTGGCTAATTTTGCTACCATATAAACAGGGAAAAATTATCTTTTTTGAGAGGTATTCAAATCGGCAATAATCTTTTTCCCATATTGTATTATTATGTATTATTATTTTTTTCATTTATATGGTGTAATTAAGCGGTGTTAAAAATTTCATAGCAGTACAGCAGCAGTTGTAGAGGAAGAAAACAGTTTAGTCGGAAAAGCAGGATTATTTTAGCTTTGTTTACAAAATGGAAAACGATAAATCTTCAAAAATATTAGAGACGAAGGAGTGAAATTTGAAGTGTAAACTCGTAATTCAGGTAAAACATTGATTTAAAACGTTGACTGAAATGTCGTTACTTACAGACCTATGTGGAGACAACGACATTTAGATGTTTCCTTAAACTCCCTACAAACATTGCACTGATACATTTGTCAAACTAAAACAAGAAATATTTTGTTGCACAACTGTCTCAGTGGGCAAAAGAGATTGACTGTATTGTTTCAAACACTCTGACTCATTGCAGAGAGAATATAGAAGTTGTATCCATGTTTTTAGTATTTGTTTTTTGTAATTAATATATATATATATATACATATATATATATATATATATATATATAATTCCCGGAAATCAGTTGCAACAATTATGCATATAATAAGTTGTTGAAAGTCGTTTGTCGTGGAATAACTGGCGAATTCGAACATGATTACCTTTTCCGCAAACAAAGTTGGGTTTCACAAATTTTATTTATTGTCTTCATAATGTTAACCACGTATAGTTAACGGAAGACGTAGAAACGGTATTGCGAAACGAATACATATAGCGTAAGTCAAACGTTCGAATTAGAATAGAGACCCCACGAACACAAATTTGCTGCGGCAGGTATGAAATATAAACTCCGTTACTCGCTCGTTAAACTTGAAGGACAGATGTTGAATGGGCCGAAACGAGCCGCCGCATAACAGCGTAGTTGCCTGCTAACTTCGAAAGAAGGTAGATGCGGTCCCTAGCGCAACTTATAACATCGTCGAAAATCAGTGCGGACGGGAGAGCTTTGGTACACCCTGTCAAAAAAACGGAAAAATGGAGGTGGTACAATTGGAGAGCGATCCGCCTTCACCAACATGCATAAGCAATTCATTAATAGTATATATATATATATATATATATATACATATATATATATATATATATATATATATATACTCCTGGAAATTGAAATAAGAACACTGTGAATGCATTGTCCCAGGAAGGGGAAACTTTATTGACACATTCCTGGGGTCAGATACATCACATGATCACACTGACAGAACCACAGGCACATAGAGACAGGCAACAGAGCATGCACAATGTCGGCACTAGTACAGTGTATATCCATCTTTCGCAGCAATGCAGGCTGCTACTCTCCCATGGAGACGATCGTAGAGATGCTGGATGTAGTCCTGTGGAACGGCTTGCCATGCCATTTCCACCTGGCGCCTCAGTTGGACCAGCGTTCGTGCTGGACGTGCAGACCGCGTGAGACGACGCTTCATTCAGTCCTAAACATGCTCAATGGGGGACAGATCCGGAGATCTTGCTGGCCAGGGTAGTTGACTTACACCTTCTAGAGCACGTTGGGTGGCACGGGATACATGCGGACGTGCATTGTCCTGTTGGAACAGCAAGTTCCCTTGCCGGTCTAGGAATGGTAGAACGATGGGTTCGATGACGGTTTTGATGTACCGTGCACTATTCAGTGTCCCCTCGACGATCACCAGTGGTGTACGGCCAGTGTAGGAGATCGCTCCCCACACCATGATGCCGTGTGTTGGCCCTGTGTGCCTCGGTCGTATGCAGTCCTGATTGTGGCGCTCACCTGCACGGCGCCAAACACGCATACGACCATCATTGGCACCAAGGCAGAAGCGACTCTCATCGCTGAAGACGACACGTCTCCATTCGTCCCTCCATTCACGCCTGTCGCGACACCACTGGAGCCGGGCTGCACGATGTTGGGGCGTGAGCGGAAGACGGCCTAACGGTGTGCGGGACTGTAGCCCAGCTTCATGGAGATGGTTGCGAATGGTCCTCGCCGATACCCCAGGAGCAACAGTGTCCCTAATTTGCTGGGAAGTGGCGGTGCGGTCCCCTACGGCACTGCGTAGGATCCTACGGTCTTGGCGTGCATCCGTGCGTCGCTGCGGTCCGGTCCCAGGTCGACGGGCACGTGCACCTTCCGCCGACCACTGGCGACAACATCGATGTACTGTGGAGACCTGACGCCCCACGTGTTGAGCAATTCGGTGGTACGTCCACCCGGCCTCCCGCATGCCCACTATACGCCCTCGCTCAAAGTCCGCCAACTGCACATACGGTTCACGTCCACGCTGTCGCGGCATGCTACCAGTGTTAAAGACTGCGATGGAGCTCCGTATGCCACGGCAAACTGGCTGACACTGACGGCGGCGGTGCACAAATGCTGCGCAGCTAGCGCCATTCGACGGCCAACACCGCGGTTCCTGGTGTGTCCTTTGTGCCGTGCGTGTGATCATTGCTTGTACAGCCCTCTCGCAGTGTCCGGAGCAAGTATGGTGGGTCTGACACACCGGTGTCAATGTGTTCTTTTTTCCATTTCCTGGAGTGTATATATATATATATATATATATATATATATATATATATATATATATATATATTGAATTACAAAAAACTAATAATAAAAAAAAGCATGGCGCGAGATTCGATCAGGTGACCTTCGGATTACGAACCCGAGTGCTTACCGCTGCGCCACGACGCTGTATAAAATTATTAATCGTAGAGAGTATTTCACCGCAACGGTTTCTTTTAACTGTCGATTTTCTCGACAACGGCTGAGAAGTGCATTTTGGTGCTTTGCCACACTACACCTCTGGCCATGAGCTTTTATTATGCGGAGTATGAATCGAATCTGAATTTCACAATTGGCGGCCTCCCCTTGTCAGTGTTACACGTGGAGTTATTAGAGATTTTAATTACCGATCGCCAGTTAAATTTCACCGCTGTAGCTCTAATACTAGGGAGTTAGAATGCTTTACCGTTCTGCAAAGAGAGCTAAATAATCCTGTTTATCTGATTAAAATTTTTCCTTTCTCGAAAACTGCTATTCCTGCAGCTTAAATATTTTTGCTGCCGTTTTGTAGCAGCATAGAAAACATGTAATACACTATGTGATCAGAAGTATCCGGCCACCCCCAAAAACATACGTCTTTCATATTAGGTGTATTGTGCTGCCACCTGCTGCCAAGTACTCCACATCAGTGATCTCAGTAGCCATTAGACATTGTGAGAGAGCAGAATGGGCTACTCCGCGAAACTCATGGACTTCGAATGTGGTCAGGTAATTGGGTGTCACTTTTGTCATAACTCTGTACGCGAGATTTCCACACTCCTAAACATCCCTAGGACCACTGTTTCTGATGTGATAGTGAAGTGGAAACGTGGACGGACAAGTACAACAAAAAAGCGTACCGGCCGACTTCGTCTGTTGACTGACAGAGACCGCCGACAGTTGAAGAAGGTCATAATATGTAATAGGCAGACATCTATACAAACCATCACACAGAAATTCCAAACTGCTTCAGAATCCACTGCAAGTACTATGAAAATTAGGCGGTAGGTGAGAAAACTTCTATATCAGGATCGAGCGGCTGCTCATAACCCGCACATCAAGCCGGTAAATGACAAACGACGCCTCGCTTGGTGTAAGGTGCGTAAACACTGGACGATTAAACAGTGGAAAAATGTTGTGTGGAGTGACGAATCACGGTACACAAAGCGGCGATCTGATAACATGGTGTGGGTATGGCGAATGGCCGCTGAACGTCATCTACCAGCGTGTGTAGTGCCAACAGTAAAATTCGGAGGCGGTAGTCTTATGGTGTGGTCGTGTTTTTCACGGAGGGGGCTTGCACCCCTTGTTGTTTTGCGTGGCACTATCACAGCACAGGCCTATATTGATGTTCTAAGCAACTTCTTGCTTTCCACTGTTGAAAAGCAATTCGCGTATGGCGATTGTATATGTTAACACCATCGAGCACCAGTTCATAATGCACGGCCCGTTGCGGAGTGGTTGCACGACAATAATATTCCTATAATAGACTGCCCTGCACAGAGACCTGACCTGAATGGCATAGAACACCTTTGGGATGTTTTGGAACACCGACTTCATGCCAGGCACTCCTTGAAGAATGGGCTGCCATTCCGAAGAAACCTTCCAGCAACACCATACAGAATTCCAGCTTTACCGATGGAGGGGGCCACGATCTTTTAAGTCATTTTCGGCCAGGTTTCCGGATACTTTTGATCACATGGTGTACTAATACTGAAAAAACTTTTTCTGAATGAAATGTTTCCTTTTTCGACAACCCCTACACCTACAGCAATGATATTTTTACTGCTGTTTTATTACAACTCAGGAATCACCCAGGTACTAATTTCTCATTTCGTCTGCCATCAAACAAAATTTTTCTCCGATAATTTCGGTGGTTGAATTAGTCAGTATCTTTCCACGATGAATATAGATTAGCAACAGTCAGACTCATTTTTACTGCGGATTCATTACAAAAAAGACACGGAGAAAGTTAATTCGTGGTCAGTATTCGTATAAGGGATCCTAGTTTGTAGTTATCGCGGAATGAAACTGGCTAATTTTGCTACCATATAAACAGGGAAAAATTATCTTTTTTGAGAGGTATTCAAATCGGCAATAATCTTTTTCCCATATTGTATTATTATGTATTATTATTTTTTTCATTTATATGGTGTAATTAAGCGGTGTTAAAAATTTCATAGCAGTACAGCAGCAGTTGTAGAGGAAGAAAACAGTTTAGTCGGAAAAGCAGGATTATTTTAGCTTTGTTTACAAAATGGAAAACGATAAATCTTCAAAAATATTAGAGACGAAGGAGTGAAATTTGAAGTGTAAACTCGTAATTCAGGTAAAACATTGATTTAAAACGTTGACTGAAATGTCGTTACTTACAGACCTATGTGGAGACAACGACATTTAGATGTTTCCTTAAACTCCCTACAAACATTGCACTGATACATTTGTCAAACTAAAACAAGAAATATTTTGTTGCACAACTGTCTCAGTGGGCAAAAGAGATTGACTGTATTGTTTCAAACACTCTGACTCATTGCAGAGAGAATATAGAAGTTGTATCCATATCATTTAATCTGGGAGAGCCTGAGATGAAGCAAAGGTACAAGCTGTATTAAATTTTTCAGATGGACATACAAGATGTATCTCCACTGATATTATTTCAGATGGATGATCTTAGAGACATGATGTATTTTGTTTTAATGTGAAACTAAAGTTGTTTAATTTTTTACTACAAATTTAAAGTTTCTAAAATCAGCTTCCCATTTTAATAAATACAATTCAATTAAGTTTTCCCTTTCTTTTTGTTGCTGTAAACCTGACGATGGGGAGAGAGTAAATAAGGACTTTATGACAGTGATTTAGTGGTATGCAGAAGTTACTACCTGCGTAATATGCAAGAGTGCTAATAATCAACTATCTTCGAAACGTTTGACTGTCTTCACCTTAAAGGAGAAATGTAACAGCATGATGCATGAAGAGGCTCAGTTACCATCTGAAAATATTCGCTCTTAATAATAAATGAGCGTTGCTTAAAGTTCCATGATATATTAAAACGTTGCGAGTTGTTAAATTATTACAAGTATGACAAAGAGAAAAGTCGCTTTAATAATTGTAGCCAAAATTTTGTGTATTAGGGAAGAAAATTAACTTCACTGCTAGTTTTTCAGCTGCATTGATAGGCTTCTTGAACAGATCGCACGTTTTTTATCGGTAAGGTACTAAAGATGCACAAGCTAGCCAAAAACAAAGTCTGAATTTGGTGTCGTTATTTTAGGGGTTCCTGTTAGTAAAAATGTTGTAACAACCTTTAGTGTCATGTGTCTATGTGTCTTCCCCTACATAAAGTTGAGGAGCTACTGTAATACTACTATGTCACCTTCTTATTATATGGAAATATCTAACTACTTCAACGTCATATCCAATTCCGCAATGCTTCTCTCCATTCCAGCTGCACTTGGGCCTCCTCTTGGGAAACAGTGGCGATTGCGGAAGAAGTTCGATCGCGTCGCCGCATGCCTTGTGAGTTAAAGAGCATTTCGCTCTCATTTAAGTAGACCTATATGGCCGAAAGAGTCAGCCTTCAGGAATTGTAAAACGAACCCTGTCGTCCAGGACCGGGTACCACAAAGGGCGCAGATTCACCACGAGATGGGGAAACTCACAGGCGTCTATTTCCTATTTAGACCTAAGCGCTGTAGTGTGCGATTGAGACAGACGAGAACCTACGTCATAGGGAAATCCATGGAAGCATAGTAGTGTTAAATATGGCGGATCTAAGATCGGCCATAAAGGGAAACATTTATGAAAACTATTTAATTCTCTAGTAATTCAGGGAATTTACCCACAGTTATTTTAATCCACCACGTTTCATAAATTTTCGTGGTGATCCCAGTTAAACTTCAATATTAATAATAGTTTTGGATTTACTGTTAAAGTGAAATTCACAAGTTTTGTAACAAACAGCTGAATGCTAAAATCTGTAGCTTAGGTCTATCTTAACAATCGACATTTCAAATAGAAGCGCATCATTAAAATGTCAAATTTTGTAAGTATCAACTCTATAACTTTATTCGTTTAAAAGATATAGGAAATCTAAACTATCAGTAATTTCAGTTAAGCATAAGATCATCATTTCCTCCACACAAAAGACATTGAACGATGACAGCATGACACCTTATTCAATCATTAGCTAACAGAATATTTGTTGTATAGTTTAGTGCGTAATAGTGACTTTTGTTCTTTATTTATTTATCAGAAACTACATTGGTGCAAGGCTACTGACCGCGACATTCGAAGTTATGAAGGAAACTGTGTTGGTTTTATGTAAAAGAATTTAAAGTTTATTATTAACGGATATTATTGTTACTTTATTTAGAACGCGAAAGTTGTTAAGCTTTGATTACTTAATATGTTAAAATGTAAAATAATGTAGAATAAGCTGCAGCCAATCAGATGGACGGCTTAAGGAAAGGGAACTGTGCTAGTCAATTGAGCGGAGATGTTCGCCGCATGGGAAACGCGGTCGGAGACGGGCAAAGGGCAGTTCTGGTAGAGACACCAAAGGGGACACAGTTCGGATGTAGACGCGAAACCGGGACAGTTCGGCCGGAGACATCAAAGTGAACAGTTCGGATTGAAACGTGAAAGCGGACAGTCGGTCTTTAGGCAGCTAGGAAGTGACACGCCTCAGAAAATTTCGCGTTATATGGTATCGCGGGGCTTAATGAATGAGCGGTGTGCAGCCGCGCGCCTGGTGTGAAATTTTTTTGTAGTTAAGGAGGTGGAGTATTGGACTTGTGTTTCGCTATAAGATTCTAGATGATCTAACTGTATCAAACAGATAAGAGCTCGAGTGTAACAGTAACTCTAAATACGACCACTTTCGCTATTAGTTTGCTCTCTGAATAAACATTATTCTAACCAAATCGCAACTGTGTGGCCTACATCATTTACGGGTCCTTAATTTAGTTCCTGATATTATTATTACTGTTACTATATGTTATGTTAACTTTGTATTTCACAAACTTGCCATCAGCCAGGAAATTTAATCAAAGAGTCACAAGAGTTTAATTTAGGGCGTGTAATGCGACACATGCGGTTTAACCCGTAGGCGAATTTTAGCCAAGGCATTTCGACGAAGAGGAACCGCTTGTGAGTCCGAGCTCTTTGGGATGGTAGCTCGCCACCTGAGTGAGCAGGCCGCCCGTTTTGCTGCTGGGGGTATATCGTTCTCGCAAGCCACTGCCTCGCCTTGGATAATGAACTTTTGGCGTAGGTTTTTGGGAAATTGAGAGCCGAAATATCCTTCACTCATTGAATTTGCCCTCCTAACTGTTCTGTTCAAATGGCTCTGAGCACTATGGGTCTTAACATCTGTGGTCATCAGTCCCCTAGAACTTAGAACTACTTAAACCTAACTAACCTAAAGACATCACACACATCCATGCCCGAGGCAGGATTCGAACCTGCGACCGTAGCGATCACGCGGTTCCAGACTGAAGCGCCTAGAACCGCAAGGCCACACCCGCCGGCCAACTGTTCTGTGGTTCTGGTAGCCGATCCAGACACAGCACCATGGTTCCCACGCTGGAGGAGCAAGCCTCCACTTTGCATATACTGAGAGAAGCCAATCAGCGACTCCAAATCTCTCTTGTCCCAAAAAAGGAGATTTTTAGGATAGGGAGGAGTCATTCTAACGGTAAGCATGGCCATGTTTGGGACAAAAAGGAATCTACCTTATTAGGGGACCACAGTCCCTCATTTATGAAGATAACCTTTCCAAGCCGACTATTTCCACTTTCTGATAGATGACTGTTAAGCTACCCAGCCAGTCATGCCTGTGAAATAGATATGTTTTTTGTCACTCGTCAAGAGAACCTGGCAACTCCCTGGCATCAGGGGAGTTACAGTCTTGCATCCACTAAACATGAGTAGCTGATACTCTGTCCATATCATCCCAGCTTTTGAAATGAGAATGCACATAGTAGTATGGCCTTCCTACCATGTGGACAAAGGCTCAGTGTCTCTTACATGTCTTCCTCCACCCGCTTTCTGTCAATTGGCACCCGTCATGACGGACTGCTGCCTGGCCCAGGTAAAATGATTTGCAAACTGCCTGCCTCCTACCTGACCCTAAGGGGAAGAGGGAGAGTGCTATGGGCGAAAGGCCCTCTGTAGGTACAGTCCATTGAGTGCTGCTTCCCAGAAACATTCACACAGCCAGGTAGCAGCAACCACAATTTATGGCCCCCAACCCATTTCTCCCCCTCTTCCTGTTCTCTGTCTCCCTCATTACAGCCATTCGGGTACAATTTCTGTACAAGTTACACATGCATTATTAGCATGTTCTGCCCTCAATTTCCTCGTGTAAAAATAGTCATAAATCACCCATACGAAATGTATAATAGTACTGGGGAAAGCAAAGACCATGACCTACAGTGAGAGAGCGGCATGCCACCTCTCAAAGTGGAACCTCCATTACTGACTGGAATCAGTCTCTTTGTTTCAGGAGTTTTCTGACAACTGCATGCCCCGGTTTCTCTTCATTTCCCATGCTCACCAAGTCATGCACGTACAAAGTGATGTCAGCTGAAGTGGGATCAGCTCATCATTACGATCAGCTGACACGTTTCCTTTGTGGATTGTTCCTGCATATACACTCCTGGAAATGGAAAAAAAGGACACATTGACACTGGTGTGTCAGACCCACCATACTTGCTCCGGACACTGCGAGAGGGCTGTACAAGCAATGATCACACGCACGGCACAGTGGACACACCAGGAACCGCGGTGTTGGCCGTCGAATGGCGCTAGCTGCGCAGCATTTGTGCACCGCCGCCGTCAGTGTCAGCCAGTTTGCCGTGGCATACGGAGCTCCATCGCAGTCTTTAACACTGGTAGCATGCCGCGACAGCGTGGACGTGAACCGTATGTGCAGTTGGCGGACTTTGAGCGAGGGCGTATAGTGGGCATGCGGGAGGCCGGGTGGACGTACCGCCGAATTGCTCAACACGTGGGGCGTGAGGTCTCCACAGTACATCGATGTTGTCACCAGTGGTCGGCGGAAGGTGCACGTGCCCGTCGACCTGGGACCGGACCGCAGCGACGCACGGATGCACGCCAAGACCGTAGGATCCTACGCAGTGCCGTAGGGGACTGCACCGCCACTTCCCAGCAAATTAGGGACACTGTTGCTCCTGGGGTATCGGCGAGGACCATTCGCAACCGTCTCCATGAAGCTGGGCTACGGTCCCGCACACCGTTAGGCCGTCTTCCGCTCACGCCCCAACATCGTGCAGCCCGCCTCCAGTGGTGTCGCGACAGGCGTGAATGGAGGGACGAATGGAGACGTGTCGTCTTCAGCGATGAGAGTCGCTTCTGCCTTGGTGCCAATGATGGTCGTATGCGTGTTTGGCGCCGTGCAGGTGAGCGCCACAATCAGGACTGCATACGACCGAGGCACACAGGGCCAACACCCGGCATCATGGTGTGGGGAGCGATCTCCTACACTGGCCGTACACCACTGGTGATCGTCGAGGGGACACTGAATAGTGCACGGTACATCCAACCGACATCGAACCCATCGTTCTACCATTCCTAGACCGGCAAGGGAACTTGCTGTTCCAACAGGACAATGCACGTCCGCATGTATCCCGTGCCACCCAACGTGCTCTAGAAGGTGTAAGTCAACTACCCTGGCCAGCAAGATCTCCGGATCTGTCCCCCATTGAGCATGTTTGGGACTGGATGAGGCGTCGTCTCACGCGGTCTGCACGTCCAGCACGAACGCTGGTCCAACTGAGGCGCCAGGTGGAAATGGCATGGCAAGCCGTTCCACAGGACTACATCCAGCATCTCTACGATCGTCTCCATGGGAGAATAGCAGCCTGCATTGCTGCGAAAGGTGGATATACACTGTACTAGTGCCGACATTGTGCATGCTCTGTTGCCTGTGTCTATGTGCCTGTGGTTCTGTCAGTGTGATCATGTGATGTATCTGACCCCAGGAATGTGTCAATAAAGTTTCCCCTTCCTGGGACAATGAATTCACGGTGTTCTTATTTCAATTTCCAGGAGTGTATATCAAGGCTATAAGTTGGCAGAGTCTATTAGCCTGGTAGTTAACTTGTCACGTGCCCTGTTGTACGTAACACTGTTGTTCTTTTGCACTTGGACCCCAACACTGTGCACTCTCCACTTACTGTACATGCATTAGGTCATAGAGGGCCGCATTGCTGCGTGAGCGCGCTCTCCTGGACCACACAATGCTGCTGTCGCAGTCTTCGCGTTGGTTCGTGTGCAGTGTGACGCCACGCCGGCGACCATGCCACGCCACCGTGGCTGCGTCGTCTTTCCGTCGCGGCACTGAGGGTCCATGCTGCCCTGCTGCTGCTACCAATGCTGCCTTCATCATCTCAACCTCCAGTGCCACCACAACGCTGGTCCTTCGACGCCGCCGTCTTCGCCTCTGCCGGCCGGAGTGGCCGTGCGGTTCTAGGCGCTACAGTCTGGAGCCGAGCGAGCGCTACTGCCGCAGGTTCGAATCCTGCCTCGGGCATGGATGTGTGTGATGTCCTTAGGTTAGTTAGGTTTAAGTAGTTCTAAGTTCTAGGCGACTGATGACCTCAGAAGTTAAGTCGCATAGTGCTCAGAGCCATTTGAACCATTCTTCACCTCTGCTTCCGTCAACACGGGATGTTGATGTAAGTGTCGCTGCTGTGCCTCCTCTTTTGCGTCCATCGTCTATGCTGCGAGCTTCTGCCACAGTAACTCGTGACTGCTCAATTTAGTACGGCTTACTGCTGTGATAGTTCCTTTGTAACGTTGTTGGTCTACACAAATTTTGGCTCTAATGCTGTAACCTCGCATAATATGCGTTCGCGTACATTACCAGAGTGGCCAGAAATAGCGTCTGTTTCGAATGATGACGTACTTTGCCTTGTGCTTCTGCCAGATGAGAATAATCAAAACTCCCTTGAAACATGAGAGCTACATAGACACCTCACAAATCTCTATGTGTGCCCCACCGTGAAACATGGCAGGCTTCAGTCCAGACAATTGGAAGCTCCTCCAGAGCCTCTGCAATGGACTGCACCAAGTACACACTTAACGTTGCCAGTACTCTATTTGCTGGGCACCCACATTTCTCAAATTTGTCCGTGATGTAGGACAAGAGTGTTCTTGGTCCAACAGTTTTCTCCCTGAATGTAACAAAATTAAAGCTTTCTGGGAATTGTCAGCGTGTTTTGTGATGTAGTCGCTTTTGATGTCGTGGTGAAGGTGTTAGGGGAGATACTCCACCAAACCAGGTGCCTGCTATTGCGAAGACTAGTTAACGACATTCCGGAAGAAAACCGGAGTGGACTTGGAGGCATTCACTGATCACATCAGGATAGTGTCTTACCATACGTATGCCTTGGTGGTGATTCAAACTCGCAATGAGGTGTTAATTGAAGAGGCAGGAGCCAGAGCAATTCATGCATTCATATGGGAAATCGATGCATAGATCGGAAGTGAATTAAAAATGCTTAAATGAAGTAAGAACAGCTTCCCTCACCTCTCTGCCTGAGGCAGTTAGGCTAGTGTTATTACGTGAAGAAGGAGGACCTTTCCCAGCCCTGTGGATAGTAAATAATCGTATCGTGCTTTTGTCAATGACACCAACTATCAGTGGTGTGGAAAGCGGAGAATTGTTGCCCTCCCTGTTACACAGAATGCTGTACGATGACGTATACAAGTGACAAGGGTCCGTAACACCACAGACGAAGTTTTCCACAAAGGGATCTCCACAAACTGACAGGAAAAATCCAAGGTCCTAGTGAAACAACATGCAAACGGGAAAAGAGCTTGGGGCAGGTCTCGCCACCCTCCCTCGCCCGAGCCAGAGCTATGAACACATAGTATCGCTGCGGCTTGAGCACATGTTGTTTTGGAGCACAAATGAAACTCTAATTTGAGCTCCTATATCTATAGGAGCTCAAATTAGAGTTTCATTTGTGCTCCAAAACAACATGTGCTCAAGCCGCAGCGATACTACATAACTTACTTGGTTGGGGAGATAATATCATCTAGAAATTGTTTTGTCGATCTGGAAATCGATGGCAAAAAATAAAGGTTTGGCGAGCAAGAGGTGAGATAACGTAGAAGAGATTTTTCTGTAACTTTATAGAACGATTTCCTCCACCGTTTCTAGACAGTGATTGATCAAAAGGTGTAAACTGTTCAGTTCAGTGTACCAACTCACTGTTTTATAAATAAGTGTGCGCCTCACGTTTTTTGAACTATTAGTGCAGTGGCCTCATCCGCAAGCTCCAATAGAACGGTGTACATCGGCCTAATAAAATTTACCACCCCTGTCATGATTGTGCCATGGGGGAATCGCTGCCGCCAGTGATTCTCTTTCTAGTCGGGGAAGCAATCCAGGTTGTTCTGTCATGCCAGCTCTTGTGGCCGTGTGGTTCTAGGCGCTTCAGTCTGGAACCGCGTTACCGCTACGGTCGCAGGTTCGAATTCTGCCTCGGGCATGGATGTATGTGATGTCCTTAGGTTAGGTTTAAGTAGTTCTAAGTTCTAGGGGACTGATGACCACAGATGTTAAGTCCCATAGTGCTCAGAGCCATCTTTTGTTCTGGCATGTGTGTTTCCTCCTTGGTTTTCCTCTTCTGACCACTATTTAAGCACGCCGCTCCCAGCGGCGTGAGTCTTGGTTTTCCGCTCCGGGGCGCTAGAGGTCATGCTTGCCCGTGGCATGGGCGTAGGTTGTGTTGTGGAATCTCGCAGTGATCGTTACGTGGAGCATTGGTTGCTCACTTCGCCGTGTTATGATTTGAGAAGTGTGTCGGCGCCGGACTGGTGGTGATGGCCTCTGATGTACTACCAATAGTGTATACGACCTCATGCAGGACGCCTATGTACGCTATGTGGAGTCTGGTCACTTCCCGCTACTAACGGTGGGAACGCGCTATTTTCTTTCGAGTGGCATTGGTGATCAATCTGATCGTAATTCGTGTTCACAGCTGTAAACAGTGTTTGACTTTGATTATCCTCGCTGTGGCGGAAATAACGAATTCCATCTTGGTTCTGGTTGTTATGTACCGCATAGTGGTGTTCAGAGTATAAAATACTGCCCAGTGGCGACAGTATTAAGCGTGAGTAGTGTGAAACTCGCGTGAGCCATTCTAGCACATTGCGCGGGCCATGTTTTGTAGTAAGACAGTGGGTTTCTAATGTAGTTACGTATCTTGTGATTTATACTGTGGTCTCCGTTTGAAGCGGCCGTGACCTTCATGTCTAGTATTACAGTTTAAATATTTTTGGTTTGGCAGGCCGTTAACTTCTCCTAACTTTATGCTCGTTAATGGGGGGACTGCCTATAAAAAGTTTGAATTATGAACTGTAAGAAGTGAATAATATTCCATGTAATTTATTTAAGGTTTTCTTTCTGTTAAGGGTAATAAATTTAAAGGTGGCATAACCTTGAAATGAGAGCATTTTGTGTTGCCCCTTTTGGTTTGGTTGTGTGTCCTCTTTTTGTTTTAAAAATGTTCCAGTGTACTACCATCGGTGGGCACAACCAAATCCGGATTGACCGATACAGGGGGCGTCGCTTTGGACGAAATGTGTTCGGGCGCCTTTAGCGTCAAGGCGGAGGTTCGAGTCCTCCCTCGGGCATGGGTGTGTGTGTTTATCCTGAGAATAATTTAGGTTAAGTAGTGCGTACGCTTAGGGACTGATGACCTTGGCAGTTAAGTCACATAAGGTTTCACACACATTTGAACATTTGAAAGCCGTTGGCTCGGCCAGCTACGTTTTGGTGAGACTCCACGTTACTTGGCTGTATCGTGTCAATGTCTCTGCTCGCCCCAGTAGTTAACAGAAACTGAATATTTTTCTCTCGCTATTATTTCGGGATTTCCTCGTTAGGGTGTTCGAGTGCACCAAGGTGCGTCCCCTGTTCCTAGTAATTGGTTTCTCTTGCATATGTGTGAGACATTCACCGGGATATGCCCGCTGTTCCAAGGAATTTCAAGTTGTAAGGTGCCGAGCAAATCCAACAACTTCCATGAAAACCCTTACATGATAAGCAAATCCAGTAGTATGTCACATAGCTCCGAATAAATCGTGACATTAAATTAACCAAAGTAATACGAGTAACGAGTGAGCAAATGGAATACCACAGACTAACACAAGAATGCCTAAATGCATGTCATACCATCCCACCGTGAGACAGACGCAGTTCCGAGGGGAGAAACAAGAACAGAAGCCGAGAGCAGAACCGTGTTAAGCGAGAAGGCCCTACGATAAGGGACGGACGGACACCCACATCGCCAGCTAAGTGCTAGGACCATACCACCCACAAGTTTTTTAGCGTGAGACATTTTCACGTCTCTGTTACGTCAAGACCACCCCCCAGCCCATGTTAAAAGATAGAGCCCTCCAGAAGAACAGTACAGATCTTACGATAACACAAAAAGGGATACACCACCCGCAAGTTTTAGCGTGAGACCATTTTCGCGTCTCTGTTACGTTAGGACCACCCCCCAGCCCATGTTAAAAGAGAGAGCCCTCCAGAAGAACAGTATAGGTCTTACAATAACGCTAGAAGGACCACACCAGCTGTAAGATTTAGCGTGAGACTTTTTCGCTTCTCTGTTACGTTGCAAACTTTAAAAACATTGCCCCACCACAAAAAGTATAACGTTTCTCACTGGATATACAGAATTTTTGTAGGCGGAGCTCAAGGTTAACATTGAGACCCTGATTGGTCAGATGAAAACACAGCCTGATAGTTTTTTTAAACCAACTTCGGTAAATTGTAGTAAGGAGAATTTAGGAAAGAGTTGCTTCAGAGTTGCTTCGGAGAGGGCGAGCTGGACGGAGCTGCGCCGGCCGCTGCCCCCTGACGAACACCGACAAGGTAATGAATGCACGCGATGCCGCATTTTTGAGCGCATAAGGCTTCACTCAGAACTGCAGAAGTCTCATCTATTACATCCCCTTTACGTAATACTAGTGTCGATCATCAATTAAAGCTCATTTTGTTCATATTTGCCACTTGAAGTAAAAATCTGAAACGCGATGATTTTTCTGTTAATAGAGTTATTGAGAAGCCACATCAGCCACTGTAATTTACGACAAGTTAGATAAGTAATTAAAGATAACTGAGGGTCACTGTAGACCATTTTGATAGTTTTCTCTCTTGTGATATGGCATAGGTCATCCTTCGATCCATTGTAGAACTTGGAAACCCATTCAGGGTATATTCGTTCACATTTTTGTTGAACGCAGTTGGTTTTTACCATCCTGTATTAAAACATTTCCTTTTATCAACAGTACAATTTAAAAACAATGTTTTGTGAGTAGAATAAAATTTCCAATGGTAAACTTAACTGCTTTTTCGACGTATTTTACCAACTAACTAAAAGTAGGAAAGCCTTGAACCCCTTCGACTAAATTTAGTTAGTACTAAGATTCCTTTACAGGGAGTGCAGTGGAGCTGACGCTGAAATCATTAAGTATTTGGTTATATCATCGCTAGTCTCACTGAACTCTTCTGAATTCTACATATCATGTGTGGTCTGACATCTACTTACCAGCAACAGGTCCCAGGTTCAAACTAGTCAATTCCCTAAAAAACAAGCTCAGAGCGTCGTTGCGCGAAAGTGGTAGGGAGACACGATATAGAACAAACAGACACCACGCAGAATGTTTAGAAAGTGACTATTAAAATAACTGTTTTGCACATATTTGGTGGTATACATGGAAGCAATTCCACGAGTGAGTTCTGTGGAATAGTCATTATATTATTCGTGGAATTTCGTTGATCTGTGTAATGGACTAAGCTTCCATTACTGAAATTCCTCTTTAACAAGTTATTATTAAATTTTATATACCGTTGTTTAATGCAATTGTGGGGATTTTGTCCCGGTAAATTCCTGTTACCTTTGTGGGAAATTACGATTGTCATTCATACTCGCTTGGGTCAGTTTATTTGTTTAATTAAAAAGGAAAGATCTTTACTTAAATTGTATCATTCTGTGTACCCATGTAAAGACTCTGTAAGGGATTTTATTTCCTTGTCATTGGTGACTACTGGAATGCCGTTTTGTAAAAGATTTTGTATAACTGTTTTGGGGATATGTGTAACAAACCGTTTTGAAGTACCAGCCTGTGTTTGTGTTTTCTTCTGATTGCTCTTGGTGACTCTTGAAGAATTGTAAATTTCTCTTTCAAATGATCTTCAGAGGTATGGGAAAAAGTTCTCTGGATTGATGTGAAAACTCGAATAACTTTGACATCAGATTTTCTGGTCGATGCGCTGAACCCGAAATCCATGTTAAAACAACCATAAGAAGACAAGAACCCTTAGGAGGGAATCTTAGAATAGCTGTTTGTGTTTACAATTTAGGTCAAAGAGAGTTCAAGACTGCATGTTGACAGGTAGAAACCAGATACAGAAATAGAAATACGATATGAGAAGCAGTTAAATCATAAAAGGAGAAGGTAGTTGCCGTAAAAAGTGTTCACGCCACTCAGCCACTAGTGCGGAATCAGTTGCGGGAGAAGTTGGTACATTTGCCTAAGCCAAATCAGAAGCGGTTGCATTCAGTTTTGGAAGAATATGTGTGGCTATTCGAAGAATGGCAGTATCAGCAAGCAACAGACGCACAGCACGAAAATCTGTTGGCAGACGGTAGATCGATCGCACCATCTGTTGCTGAAGGTACTATTCAACAGCAAGTGGCTGCAGGGATAATTCAACCCTCTGCAAATCCATCGTTTTCACCAATGGTCATGGACCGAAATAAGATATTAAATGGAGAAAAATCCAATCATCTTTGTGTTGTCATGCATGTAGTCAGTATAATTACAATGCCTGATACTTTTCCTCTGTCCTGTGTCGACGATGACAAGTTAGATAAGGAAATTGTAAGTACTTTACTGTCCTTGGCATGTGTTCTGGTTTCCAGCAAATCCCGATAACACAGCAGGATCGGCCCAAAACCAGCTTTTGAGGTTAAGTCCAGAATGCATGAGTTTTAATACGTGCCTTTTGGTTCAAGGAATTCACCTGCCACTGTTGAAGGGTTCGCTGACTGACTATTGAGAGGTAGGAAGAGGTTGAAAAATCAGCCAACCAGTTGCAAATAAAGGTTTGTTAGTCCTTGACCTAGGTTTCGATGTCTGAAAATATCTTCTTCAGAAGCAGATATTTTTCAGACATGGAAACCTCGGTCAAGGGCTAATAAACCATTATTTGCAACTGGTTGGCTGATTTTTCAAACTCTTCAGATTCACAAAGTTGCTGTTTCGCAACCATGTTTAAGATATAAGAGATATCTTCTGTATATGGAAGAGATTATAATTTTTTGAAGGGCAATTTAGGATCCCGCAGAGAGATTAAATAACTTGATGTACAGGTTACAAAGTGCACGCCTGAGTTTAAAGATAAAAAAAATGTTCATATGCTGAGACGTAGGTCCAGAACCTGGGCCATATTATTAGTGCAGACAGGGTTGAGCGAGATCATGGCTGACAGAATCTGTACGCAATTTTCCAGTGCCTACAAATCTCAAAGAGATGCAATCGTTTTTGGTCCTAACAAATTGTTATCGCCTTTTTCTCAAGAATTATTCTATGATAGCCTTAGCCGTGAGGAAGTTGTTGAAGAAGGGTGTTGACTCTGAAGTGTGAGATGGCTGTGGGAGAAATTAAAGACGTTATGTGAGTTCAGTTTTGCTGATCTATTACGATTTTGGAAAACCATTTGATCTTTTCAGGATGCATCCGATTATTCCGTGTGCTATGTTATTTCTCAAGAACAGAATGGTGAGGAAGGCCCATAGTCTATACTTCTAGGGGAATGAATTCAGCTGAAATTAATTGCAGTACTACTGAGAAAGAGCCTTATCCGTTATGTTTGGAATTAATTACTTTAAAAGCTATCTGTATGAACGCAAGTTCACTGAGGTCACTGACCACGCCGCCCATCTATGGATATTAAGTTTAAAGAACCCAAATAGTCGTTTAACTCGGCGGACGTTGAGTTTAGCAGTACAAGATTACCCAGCAGCACGTCACAAACCGGACTGTCTCCATTAAGATGCAGATGCATTGAGCCGCAAAATCAGATAATGTTTCAGTGGATGAGCTAATGGATCACTAGAAAGAGTTGTCATCGGTATGCATCTCCCCCAGAGTTTGTCACTGAGGGAAGTCCCCAATATCACAAGGCGTCCATGGCTAACAAAGTGGTAATACCTAACAAATTACAACAACGCGCTATGACACAATGTCATGATAGTTTGCAAGCCTGCCAAAATGGATGACGTACCAAAAATGCCAGAATAGGCTCGCACTTTTGGTGGATAGGTAGACAAACAGATGTACAGAAATATGAGTTGTTTACCTTGTGGGGAGATGATGCCCCACTGAGGGACAATATTCCTTTACCGACCTTCCCAGAAGCTACAAAACAACTTCAGTCTGTCACTTTAGACAATGTTTGCCCTTTTCCACGAAGTACCTAAAATCGTATATCTTGTCTATTCGAGACCACTCTTCCCGTTACTTAATGCTTGTACTTTTTGCAGACGTGACGGCTGAAACGGTCGCTTGCGCCTTCGTCGTCTCCCATTCAGAAGTCCTGATTTATATTAACTGATCAAGGATACAACTTAGTGTCTGCCCTGTCTGTACAAGTATGTCAACTTTTAAGAATCAAGGAATGGTGCACGACGCTCTCTCATCCTAAGTCTAATGGCCACCTCTAAAGTGTCCATAAGACGATAGTTTCGCTGTCTAATTATGAGGGGAATGTCATGCCAGTTGGGATAGATATCTTACTTACGTCCCTTCGGCACGAATCAACTGGGTATCTTCCCTTTGAGATAGTTTAAGGAAGGTCCACGAATTCTGCAAATTCCCCGTATGAATACAATAATTTTGCTCGTGGAGTAGTGATGAGTGGACTAAAGGGACTGGAACGCCGCGTTAAATTAGTTTGGAAGCAGGTGAAGCAAAATAATGCTAAACTACCCAAACATATGATTCTTGAACTTTTCCTGGCTTACTGAATATTCAATGAGGTTTCGGAACTGCTGCCGAGTCATGTTGACTTCCTGCCACAATATTTTGGCTGGCAGTCATCCAGCCATCTTCAGGTGAGTGTCCGCCACTGCAGACTGCAAGTTTTTTTTTCCTTTATTGTGATTTGATTCCCCTGCTCTATATGGGCAGGGGAGGGCTGGCAGCAGCACAGTCCACTGCTCTTCAGCTGAGTGATACATTTAATAAAATGATGAAAACAATGCAACAAAAGGTGATAAAAAGGTGGACATACGAACATAATAAGGGGAGACGCTGAGGGTTAAAATATACACTTACATGGAGACGTTCATGTGGAACAGTTAGAAAAAGTCCACATAAAGAAAAAAAGCACCGCTGACAATTCGTGGAGCACGTAAAATACACTGACGTCACACGCACGGGTTAAAAGTTGGCCACAGTATTTAAACAAAGCAGAACGTCGACACTTTAAAACCACTGCACGAGGCAGAAAAGACACGAACAAGAGTAAAAACTCCGGAGAGGGACCTGTGAAGGGAGGGGAGGGCTGAGAGGAGGAGAAAGGGGGGACAGGAGTTGGCAGTGAGGGAGGGGGGTGGAGGCTGGAGAGGGTGGGAGACTGCAAGTTCCCGGCGTCAACTTTATAGCAATAATTGGCGCGGAAACACATGCGCATGGCAACCGTCTCAGGAGCGTACTCTATCGCAGAGCACGCGGATCTCGATATACGACCCTCCTGTGACGGACGCCATTGCGAATGCGTTCCCGAATCAATTTTTGCTATGAAGCCGACCTCGGGAACTTGCAGTCTGTGAGATTCCGATCAGAGCTAACGATAGCTCTGTTGCGGCCACTAATGAAGTGTAAGTGTTGAAGTGACCACTCGATAGGTGTCGACCATCGTAAACCATAGATGTTGGTACCTAATGTATGTAGTAGTTACGTTATCTGTTGCCCGCAACTTGAACTTCCATCGTCGAAGGCTGGTATGGGACTTCAAGTCCCATCCCCACACCTTCAATGTGCACTCCAGTGATATCTTTGGAATGACATCATTGTAGAATAGAACGCTTTTACCAGCGGCCAAGACAGTAAGCTCGTGATCCAGCGGTGATGCTGTATTTCAACCTCCCCCTCACCCCCCCCCCCCCCCCCCAAAAAAAAAAAACAAAGAAAACCCTCACCTGAATGTGGCTGGACGATTGCAAGCCGAAGTATTGTGGCAAGAAGTCAACATGATCCGGCTGCAATACCGAAACCTCATCGAATACCCCCAAAGACATTTCTAGTGTATAGCAAAGGGGCTAAAATTTCCAAAGTATAGATCTGGATAAAATGCATGTTTGACCATCAGATACTTTTCTTTTAAACACAAGTACCGACCGGTTTCAGTCATGGAACATCTTCACGGATAAAGGTTAAAATGGTTTCAGCCTCAACGTTACATTTGTAATTACTTAAATAATGTGTCAAACATGTCATGAATATCAGTATACCAAACGGAACTTTTAGAAGCAGACATAGTGACGTGAAGTGTACACAGAGCAATTGCACTACACATGGTTTAAGTAATGCCAAATGTAAATGTTGTGACGTAAACCATTTTAACTGCTATCCTGAAGATGGTCCATGGCTGAAATCGGTCAATATTTTGGTTTGAAATGAAAGCAGCGGATGGTCAGACATGCATTTCATGCATTACTGGAAGTATGTTGATAGTCACCTCCCAAAAGTGTTTATAAACCTGTAGACATTGTGCTGCTCCGAAACCCAGCAGTAAAAATGGGAAGAACCAAAAAGCTCACTCTTTAGTATGAGGGCCGTTATCATATTGTACGGAAGATCTGCCATGTAAAGGCACAGATTCAGTAGTCTGACCTTACTGTGTTACTACGCTATGCCCGGCTTTAGCCGTATTACGACCCAGTTGTGCCACCGCCAACTATACCACCTGGCCCTGCGCCAACAGTTACATTACCAAGCAAGGGTGATACTGCGAAGAAAGTAAAGAAAAAGAAAGACAACACACTGTACTCGTGCCTTCGTTAAACCTTAAGATATAGGCACCCATTAGCGCTAAGGTCTAGGGACTAAGTTTATTCTGTAAACAATATAGGAGAATGCACTGTTAGATCTATGTTGGAGTGGAAAGAGTTAAGGAATGATATATGTGTAGGTACGAGGAAGTCTGAAATATCGGTTTACTTTGTCGTTTATACTGTACACGTGAAAATGCATCAGGCGGAAAGATGTAATTGCAAAAGCATAAACGATAGAAGAAGCTACTAGTGCCAGTTCATTACGTAGAAGTGCGCCATGCTACAGAATAAGATGCAGCGTTAACGATTAATAACCTGAGCAGTGGAAAATGAGAAGAGAGAGAGAAAACGTTCAAAATGGTGATACACTGATCAGTAGGAGCTGTTGCAATGTGGCGTTTGTGACAGTAGTCGAGGAAAAACTGTGAAGGTACTAATAGGTCTAAGGGAACGCTAGCTATCAAGTGAAACGAAAAGCAAATGTCAAGTAATTAATAATGTAGTAAAGCTTCGTACACAGGAAGAGATTTGTTTGTAGGTTTCACTGCATTTTTCCGTTTGTTTTAATGAATTTGAACCTAACGGCTAAGCAGAACATGTGAAAACAGAATATAATTTTGTGGCAGACAAATACTAGATCCTGACGATCAGCTGAATATAAGTGAAACAGATAAATTTTTCAAATTTTACGCAGTGCCTCGGAAATGTTCATCAGCAATTAACTTCACAAAAACCCATACCTGCTAAACAAGCCTCTGGCAAGGGCCGGTGTACACGCAATGAATATCAATTAGTTTTTGGTAGATAGTCTACG
The DNA here is from genome assembly GCF_021461395.2 of Schistocerca americana. Lineage (NCBI taxonomy): Eukaryota > Metazoa > Arthropoda > Insecta > Orthoptera > Acrididae > Schistocerca > Schistocerca americana. Next base: position 168,526,638 of record NC_060123.1, on the reverse strand, counting down.
GATTGTGTCTTTTCACAAAACTCTCAGTAACATTCAACGAACATATTACAATAAGCTTGATGAATGTGACTTATCTGTAAAGATAAGGTATCGAGCTCTCACGCACTACATCACAACACACTTCACTGTTCATTTTCAATCAATTTACTGTACAGTTAAGGAATGATTTACTGGACACTCAAAACTTCGAGGAAGTATAATTACATTAATGAACTGATGGTTCAAATGGCTCTGAGCACTGTGGGACTTAACTGCTGTGGTCATCAGTCACCTAGAACTTAGAACTACTTAAACCTAACAAACCTAAGGACATCACAAGCATCCATGCCCGAGGCAGGATTCGAACCTGCGACCGTAGCCGTCGCGTGGTTCCAGACTGTAGCGCCTAGAACCGATCGGCCCCACCTGCCAGCTGATGAAATGAAACAGTTCATTAAATGAATATGAGGGCAGCCACACACCTAAACGTCACTGTCAGTTAAAAAACAAATACAATTAGTTTGAAGAACAACCACAGAAACATCTGATATTATGTAAAGTTACTGAACTTGTTCAAATCATTTAGGAAACCGATTCAGAAATAGGCAACATAATTGTCAACAATCTTACACTTCTTTAACTAACTGTTTTGTAACAAATAAGTCTTTATCAAATCTTTCACTCTCAGTAACCCATGTCTTCGTATTTCTTAACAGGAGAAGGAGGAGATTGGTGTTTAATGTCCCGTCGACAGCGAGGTCATTAATGACGGAGCACAGGCTCGATTTAGGACGGATAAGGGATCATCACGGCATTTTCCTTAAGCACTTTAGGGAAATCATAGGAAACCTAAATCAGAATGCGCAGATGCGGTTAGAACCGTCGTCCCCCCAAACGCAAGTCCACTGTACTAACCATTGCGCTATCCCGCACTGTCATTTCTTAATACTGTCCCATGACAGAAGTACAATTTTAGGCTCATTGCAGTTGGATCGTAGTGCTCTTTGAAACTAGCGAAAAATTTTAAAGATGAACTGCTCGTTCATTTACATTAACTGCTGGCTGGCAGAGGTGGCCGAGCGGTTTTAGGCACTACAGTCTGGAACCGCGCGACCGCTACGGTCGCAGATTCAAATCCTGCCTCGGGCATGGATGTGTGTGATGTCCTTAGGTTAGCTAGGCTTAAGTAGTTCTAAGTTCTAGGGGACTGATGACCTGCGATGTTAAGTCCCATAGTGCTCAGAGCCATTTGAACCATTTGAACCATTAACTGCTGACAGATAGTCTTCAAATTAATACCTTTTACTATTGCCGTTCATCGAATACGTTAGTTACCGGTCGTTCTTAGGAAGGTTCAGTATTCTTTCGAGATTTTCTTTAAGCCCTTACGCATAATAATAGTTACTATGAGTGGCTCTTTGAGAAGATTTCCTTGGATTGCCGAAGCAATTTGATTTTTCCATTTAACCCACAGGAACTAATTCTGTGGGCTAACAACAATTTTGCCCGTCCTGTGAAGTCTCCGACTGGCCCCCGTGCCCCCGGCGATTGGCTTGGACTGTCTTATCTGTCGTGGTGGCGCAAGTGATTAATGGAGGTCCATACACTGACGTAACAAAATTGTCCCGCGATAGCGATATCCTCATACACAAATGGCGTTAGTATCAAGTACACAAGATTTAAAAGAGCAGTGGATTGACGGATTGACGTCATTTGGACGCAAGTGATTGATGAGAAAAAAAACCGACATTTCTATTGTCGCAAGACGGTAATTAACAAACTTTGAACGCGGAATGGTAGGGGTCATTCTTTTTCGGAAAGATCCACAGTGTCAAGAGTCAGTCGAGAATACCAAATTTCAGGCATTACCTCTCACCGCGGACAACACAGTGGCTAACGGCCTTCACTTTAACGAATGAGAGCAGCGGCGTTTGCGTAGCGTTGTCAGTGCTAAGATACAAGCAACACTGCGGGAAATAACTGCAGAAATCAATGTGGGAAGGACGACGAACGTATCCGTTAGATCAGTGCAGCGAACTCTGCCGGTAATAGGCTTGACCGATGCGAGTGCCTTTGCTAACAGCACGACATCGCCTGAAGCATCTCTCCTGGGCTTGTGACCATTCGGTTGGATCCAAGGCAACTTGAAAACCGTGGGCTTTCAGTCGATAGGAGCTGATGGCAGGGTTCGAGTGTGGCGCAGACGCCACGAAGTTGTGGACCCAGGTTGTCAACAAGGCACTCTGCAAGATGTTGGTGGCTCCATAATGGTGCGGACCGTACTTACGTTCGGCTGAAACGATCACTGACTGGAAATGGTTGCGTTCGCTACTTGGTGACCATTTGCAGACATTCATTGACTTCGTGTTCCCAAAGAAAGATGGGATTTTTATGGATGACAACGAGCCATATCACTAGGCGGCACTTGTTCGCTATTGGTTTGGAGAGCTTTCTGGACATTTCGAGCGGATGGTTTGGCCGCACCGACCACCCGACATGGATCTCATCGATCATTTATGAGACATAATCAAGAGGTCAGTCAGTGCAGGTAATCCCGCACCTGCAACACCTATCCAATTATGTACGGTTTTAGAGGCTGCATGTATCAGTATTTCTGCAGAGGACTTCCAGCGACTTGTTGAGGCCATGCTACGTCGAATTGCTGCCCTACAGTGGGCAAACAGAGGTCCGACACGACGCCAGGAGGCATCCAATGACGTTTGTCACCTCAGTGTGTATTATCAAAGGGTTTTTCTACTTTGGTCACATTTGTGATTCGTCCAATGTGAGGAAGATGAGCTAATATCTGAGTCACACTTGGAACAGTAGCCCCTAACAGCATTTCACACAAAATTGAGGTTACACTGAAATCTAATTCAAACCACAGTCTGAGTAATACTTATTAGTGACTACTGTCCATAATTTTGCTATCAGACCATGGTGAAATAGGTTCACTATTGGTAAGTCCCAGACTAAAACTCTGAACTTCCAGAAGTGATTTTGGGGATTCGGCTTACGAAGCCGTTAATACCATAGATCCTTTATTACTAAATATTGATTGAAAATATTTCTACATAAGCGTAAAAGGGAATTTCATGTATGTCTCGCGCAGGTACTGTGAATCAACATTGGTTTTGATGCCAGATAATGGAGTACTATTCCTAAATCTAAGTAGCTATGAATATCCTGGGTAACAGCTGACTGCTAGACCTCACCGATTCGCAGCCTCAAGCTGCCTGAGCGTATGCGTTACCTGACTCCGCTGAGACTACGCATACCATGCTTTGATTAGCAGTGAACTGCGTCACAGGCCAGGCGCTATAAAGCGCTCTACCGAACCAGTCAATTTCACTTTAAGACCTTTCTTAATATAAGCTGCTGCACACTATTTAGCCCGTGAGCGTTGTAGTATGCCTTATTGCTACACATACCAGAATACCTACACCGTATTTATTGGCAGATACTATGAGTCTGAAGAAATTTTATTAGACCAGTGTCCCAGTTCGTAGCAACTGTGTTCCACCAGGGTCCCTCACTGTTTCGTTTGGACAGACTATGAAGGCACAGTTGTACGGAGTGACACACTCGAGGCAAAGAACCCCGCCAAGCCCTATTACAAAACGCCTGATGCTAACGTAGTAGCTAGCTTGCCTCCTACGCACAGAAACCAATAAGCCGTGTTTAATGAAACTTTCGAGTAAGAGAGTACTAGCACAGCATGACAGTGCTTTAGTGAGCAATCACTAGTACCAAATTTGTTACAGTTTTTGATAGTTAGTGTTGTATTCCGCCATGCTGGAGACATCTTTTTGCACTCATATATTTTGTACTATTACGTCATACAATTTGACACTGAAAAACTTACTCAAATACTGCAGACACGGAAGGTAAATCACATGTTGCAGCACTACTCGTAAATTCCATAGCAGAAAACCGATCGTAATGTCATTACGTTTGCTACGGTACATCCTGCACTTAAACGCGAGATAGATTTTCATGAATCAAGGTATTTTGATTTATTTGTTTAAATGCAGACCCCCACTAACATATTTCGTACCAAACCACCTAGTGCTACTTCAAGTCTATTGTTTGCATGAGCGCTCTTTATTTGTTCCATCGATATAAAACTTTCAGACTGCGGACGAATCATCTATCGAGCGCACCAATTATTTGGGTTGCAGGTGAGTTGAGCAAACAGAAACTGAAATACAAAATTACACGAAAATTCACATTTCAGAACAGAGGCGCAATGACTCAGTAAAATCAACAATAATAGTAAGTTATATAGGGAAGCATATGAGAGAGCCAGCAATAGTGTAAATGGATACGAAGGAATCAATTTTCTTTCTAACAAGACCCAAGACGTAATTATAACGTTCACTTCGTACTGTGAGATGCGAAGATGCGAAGCAGTACACACACAGGAAGCTTATATTTTTAAAGTATCTTTGTAAGTTTGAGGAATAAAGGATAGGAAAAAATTCTGCCAGAATCAGTTACAGGAAAAGCTGACTACGTCTCCTGCTTCTCTGGCTACTAATAATGTTTATTGTATTTAGCATACGGCTACTGAGCTCTGTCTTGCTATTTTTGTATAAGATATTGTGAATTTTATTCTGCATAGAGCAACAGTCTTCTCCTTCCTCTGGGCTTCAGCACAGTTATAAGTGCATTTTGTAGCATGTGCATATTGATAAATAGTGAAAGTAAATGCCTTAATGTTGTTAGGTACTTTCAACAGCAGCAAACACGTGTACATAAAATTAAGTAGAGTGCTTCATTTGTTATTTGTTCATTTGTAAATAAAACTGTTACGGAAATACTTGCCTCTTACCTTCTGTTGTAATTCAGTGCTGCTCGCCCAGCTAGCTAGCCGCACGGTCTAACGCGCTGCTTCCCGAGCGGGAATGCACGTCGGTCACGGGCACGAATAAGCGCGGCGGATTAGTATCGAGGTCCGGTGTGCCGGCCAGCCTGTGGATGGTTTTTCAGGCGGTTTTCCATCTACCTCAGCGAATGCAGGCTGGTTCCCCTTATTACGCCTCAGCTACACTATGTCGCCGGTTAATGCGCAAACTCTGTCTCCCCGACGCGTACACCATAATTACTCTACCATGCAAACATTGGGGTTACTCTCGTCTGGTATGAAGCTTTCCCTGGGGAGTTCACTAGGGGCCGAACCGCACAGTAACCCAGGGTTCGGTGTGGGGCGATGGTGGGGCGGATGGACCGTGTTGTGTACATAGTTCCGCGTAGTCAGCGCGTACACAACTTTCCCACTAAAGCGCGCCCCGCTAAGCACAACAGCGCAGGCGCAGCGCTCGTCCGTCTCCGCACTACGAGATGGCCCTGCCATAGAGATGGACCAAATTCTGCTTCTGCCGATCCGCGTATTAATATGTAACGCAGCCAATGAGATTGCTTCTAACGTAGAACCTTTTCTCCTCGCGGATCACACTCGCGCAGTGATATATGAACGCGCGAGGTATTATAACGAGTGTACAGACCTCCGATTAGTCAATCTGCATTTGTCTGCACCAGTCTGTACCAGTCTGCATTGGTCTGTACCAGTCCGTACGAGTTCTACATTTGTCTGTACCAGTCTATAGTCAAGTTTCAGTCTGCGCCTAATAAGATTACCATATTCCTGTACATAGCAATGAAGATAAATGTATAGACACTTTTGTCAAGTATCAGAGATATATGTGGGAATAAGATTAACGTACCAATACCAAAGGAACATTAGATTGTCAATTGTAAATACCATCCAGAACCAAGTTAAGTAATTTTTATGCTTGTTATCATTTTAATAAATGTGTGTGAAAATTAATCAAGTTCTGTTTAAAGTTGGTCACCGTCAATCTGCTACTCTAAGCGTGCAAGTGGCATTTCTATCGTCTGACCTAACGGCAGAAGATAAACACGCCACGATAAGACCACGAGACATATTGCTGACACTCGCCTACTTCGTTAGAACGACAAGTCAAATAACACAGCTCTACAAAATAAAATTTTTTTTTCGTTGCCAGGGAAGTTTGAACGAAAATGGGATATTGTTATGATACTCATTCCGAGTATATTTGTACTTTTTCCAAATTGGCTCTGGTTTTTGAGATATAGGTTATTTGTGGAAATGAGAGTTTCATGTGGATAATATCGACTGCAGGGTCCACATATGGTGTAATGTATTTGCTACCTGTTTTTTAATTAGTGATATTGTACTATCTTTATTAAACAATTGTGCTCAGGGAGTGCATCTGTGTGGTTGAGGATTACATCATGCAAACATCACACTGTCAGCATGTGTTCAGTCCTGTTGTGCGGTGCGTGTGTTGAAGATATTTTGGGTTGTGCAGATTTGAATTCGGCGGTACTCGACATTCATTTGTTGGCCGAGGTAGCGTTCAGTGTAAACAAGAAAAATGGCGATGGTCGAAAGTCACACACATGTGCAGTGCAGCTTCAAGGAGATAGAACCTTTTCATCGTGACGTAGCAAATAAGAGTTGAGTATTCATTTCACACAAAACAATTAATGATGTTTGTTGGATGTGATTGACATGCAAATACAAGAAAGTTCTGCATAATATGTAGTATTTGTACAATTTTGTTTTAGGAAAACATGAGTTCTTCACGCCGTCTTTGCGTGAACCATCCAGATGAGTTCTGCTACATTTGTGGTGAATACGTTCTTCAAAAGAACAGGAAGAATATCACTCCTTTTGTGAAGGAAGCGTATCTGGCATATTTCGGAATTAAACTTGGAGATCAAGACAAGGCGTGGGCACCCCATAAAGTTTGTAAATGCTGTGTGGAGTGCTTACGGCAGTGGACAAAACGAAAAAGGAAAAGCTTAAACTTCGGAGTGCCTATGGTATGGCGAGAGCAGAAGAACCATACAGATGATTGCTATTTTTGCATTGTTAATGTGAAAGGTTTTAATTGGTTCAAAAAACGAAAGTGGGAATATCCCGATTTGGAGTCAGCAAGAAGACCGGTGGTGCACAGCAACGATGTTCCTGTACCAACCTTCACAACATTACCCACGCTAACATAATCAGATGACGATGAACACGGCGAGGAATGTACAAGTAGTGGTTCGGAATACGAAGGACGTGAGACACAACCCCAGCAGTTCGACCAGAAGGAGTTCAGTGACTTGATACGAGAACTCAATCTTTCAAAGCAAGCATCAGAACTCTTAGCATCCAGGCTTAAGGAAAAGAACTGTCTTCATCCAAGTGTTAAAATAACAGCTTACCGGACGAGAGAAGAAAACCTTCTTCCATACTTCAACCAAGAAGAGGTTATAGTGTATTGCAGCAATATACCTGGACTTTTACTTGAATTGGGGCTGCCGGAATATAGACCAGAGGACTGGCGTCTCTTCATAGACAGTTCCACTAGAAGTTTAAAATGTGTTCTCCTACACAATGGCAATCGTTACGCATCTATTCCAATTGCCCACACAACAAAACTTTGTGAAGCATATGCTAACATCAAGATGGTTCTGCAGAAAATTCAGTATATGCAGCACCAGTGGTTGATTTGTGTTGATTTGAAAAAGGTGAACTTCTTGCTTGGACAACAAAGTGGATACACAAAGCACCCATGTTTTATCTGCATGTGGGATAGTAGGGCAAAGCACGAACATTGGAAGCAGAAAACATGGCCTCCAAGGGAACATATGGCTGTTGGTGAAGCAAACATCATTAATGAACCTCTGGTTAGTAGGGACAAGATTGTTCTTCCACCATTACATATTAAGTTAGGACTAATGAAGCAATTCACCAAAGCTTTAGACAGAAATTGTAATTGCTTCACATACATCTGCAATACGTTCCCTGGACTCAGTAGTGAAAAACTTAAGGCAGGAATATTTGATGGTCCTCAAATTCGCAGGCTCATCAACGATACCAATTTTACAAGTGTCATGACTGTCACTGAAGCATCGGCCTGGAACAGTTTTGTCGTTGGTGTAAAATGTTTTTTGGGCAATCATAAAGCTCCCAATTACGAGGAACTGGTCAAAAACATGCTCACTAACTTTCAAAACTTAGGAGCTAACATGAGCATAAAATTGCACTTCCTTCACAGCCACTTGGATCGATTTCCTCGTAATCTAGGTGATTTCAGTGAGGAACAAGGAGAGCGGTTCCATCAAGATATGAAAGGAATAGAGGAAAGATATAAAGGAAGATGGGACAGGCATATGATGGCAGATTATTGCTGGAATCTGCAACGTGACTGTTCTGAAGAGACCTATAAAAGGAAAGCGTGCAGGAAGCGGTTCGTCATGGACGGAAAATGATATACTTATAGAGAAACTTTTCAATTATGTTTTATACGTGGACAAATGCCTATCAGGTTTTCATAGAAGCTATTTATAAAGATTATTTTCTTTTTTCATTGTAGTTTGTAGCGCTCGAGTTCAGTATTAGCAATTTTTTCTAATTTTTTGAATAAATCATGCATTATCTCAAAAATTAGAGCCAAACTGCATAAATGGTTGCTATATTCGTCCTCAGCACCACTAACCCATCCTAAAGCCACTCAGATATCCTTGGCAAGAAAATGAGTGTTGACCAGTGTAATCTGATGGTGTGTGTACTGAAGGTCTTACAGTACACACACCACAGACCGCTGTAGCGTTGTGGTGTTGTGAACCACTAAGGGCTATGGCTGGACGAAGCCTGTCCGTCGTTTCTAGGTCCCCGATTTAATACATACATCATAGAATTCAGTGATTCACTATTTCCTTTTGGAGAATCGCGTATTATTAGGGTAATACGAAACTAATGGGAAAATACGCAACACCAGAATATAATTAATGTAGACCAGTGAAATTTTGGGAATGCATTTGTCTAGGTAACTTAAAGTGATTAACATTGCAAGATCACAGTGTGAGATAAACCATTGAAAATCTGAAATGCTGGTACATAACAGTCGGTGTAACTGCCAGAATGGTGTGTGCAAATATATATGCCTTGTGCTGTACAGGTGCCAGATGTCACTTTGTGTAATGTAGTGCTTGGTCGGACAATACAGAGATGGCTAATGCTGTCTGAGGGTGACGCTGGAGTTGTCATCAGATGAGTCCGATATGTGCTCGACTGGAGACAGAACTGGTGATCGAGCGGGCCACGGCAACATGTCGACCTCTGTACAGCACGGTAGGGCTACAACAGTAGTATATGGGCGAGCATTATGCTGTTGGAAAACAAGACCTGGAATGCTGTTCAGTATGGCTGCACCAGACTGAGCATGAGTGTACAGTTGTTGTCATACGAAATTACACCCAGACATAACTCCAGATTTAGGCCCAGCTTTTGTATGTCCATATTTTTAGCAGGAGCTCTCTGGGACGACGGCCGTTTACTATCGTGACAAAAAGTAAAAACACCTACAGCCGTCCTTATGATTTTATTTTATTTTGGCCGGCCGAAGTGGCCGTGCGGTTAAAGGCGCTGCAGTCTGGAACCGCAAGACCGCTACGGTCGCAGTTTCGAATCCTGCCTTGGGCATGGATGTTTGTAATGTCCTTAGGTTAGTTAGGTTTAACTAGTTCTAAGTTCTAGGGCACTAATGACCTCAGCAGTTGAGTCCCATAGTGCTCAGAGCCATTTTTTTTTTTTGTCGCTACCAGTTTCAACGCTTCATTGCGTCCTCTTCAGGCTGTTTTGATGCGGTAGATATTGATATGATCCCCATGCATAACCCATGAGTTGCCAGAATTACTGGATACGCCGATAATGTGTCTGAACTCCAACCAGTAGTTGGCAGTTGATGGTATGGTGACGTGGCCGTCCTGAACCTGGTCTTCTTGCGACCCTGCATTCTCGTGACCGCCGCTGCCAGCAATCAAGTACGGTGGATACATGACTGCCAAGTCTTTGTGCAATATCGAAAAAGGAACATACAGCTTCTCGTGGTCCTATTACACGCCTCGCTCAAACTCAATGAGGTGTTGATAATGGCACCTTAAAGGCATTCTTGACTAACATCAACTCACCATGTCCATTTTCAAAGGTAATTAATACTTACGGCCGTTGCAGCGTGTATGTAAAGAAACCTTCTGTGCATCGTCATAGCGGCGCTGTTAGCGTCACTCTTACGCTACTGGTGCGGTGTTTGAATAGACACCATCTTTCAGATGTAGAAACACGCCTATCAACTGTCGTTTGTGTCGTACAACTCTTTCTTGGTGTTCCGAGTTTTTTATTCCCGTTAGTGTAGTTTCTGTGTTGGATCTGAAACATAGTAAGCGCACACTGACGCGAGCTGCCACATTGTCTTTCAGTTTGAGTTATGAAAATAATTCTAATCAAGCACGAGGCAGAAATATGTTATTCCTTTAAGAACTGGCAGTAGTTAATAGTGACAGGAAAAGTTTATGTTGGCTGATCCCCTTAATAGCACCACAACATGGCACTAGAGGCATAGTTCGGTAAATACAAACTTAATATGACGTCGTTTATTGACTATGACGCTAAATACTGAGAGAATGGTCAATTTTTAGCAACCCAGCTTTTGCCAGTTGACATGCGAGTGAACGTTGGTTTGTTCCTGTAGTAGAGAGGTTAAACTGGAAAGAATTCTTGGAAACGTGGTTCCTGAAGCTACTTATGGGAAACGGTGTATGTGCATCCGCTTTGCCAGTGATAGCCCGATGGCTGCCCTCCGACAGTATCAAACCTATCTCATCGTTGCCATCCAAAAAGAATTAGATATTGTTCCTCCCTTACCACAGTATTCATTATTTTGTTTTACTCTCGTCTGCCATGCAGTTTAGATGGCGTATCAGTCTGCTAACCAAGCAAACAACCGATGTTTTGAAGAACGAAAGAACGTATCAATGGTTAATCAGTAACTATTTGTGCAATTCTATGAAGAACGTCCTTTCATCTTCGCCAACAGTATGTCTCCGGCACACTTTTTCCTATTCTCTGGTCCCCGCAATTAGACATGAATGCCTTTCATACATCTCTGCTTTTCGCATTGGTCATTTTTGTTTCGAGGGAAACTGAGGGACCCACTCATTTGTTGTAGCTCGAGGAATGGATAACAAGTGCTGCTGGAATACTTATGAATGAAATTTTACTTTCCAACTCTTGAGGGGTGTGCTTTGGCGTGGTGCGACCACCAACCGCAGAGACCCTGAGCTCTTCATAGCATTACCTTCTTTTTCGTCTTCTGTTTTCACACTGTAATATGTTTATCCACTGACAACTTTCTATTCACACGGAAACACACATGTCTTCTGTGTACAATGCGTGCTGCACTACTAGTAGGCCATACTGACTCCTCTCACATCCAACATGAGCAGCACACATCTATTGTAAAACAAGGTTCTCAGTTTCATCTGTTGCCTAGCCAGTCACCCAGAATTACATCCTCTGGCAAACGCAGAACGTCTGATGCTTGGTAAAGATCATGCGGCAATAATCCTTAACGTTTTTCAGTCTTTTATACACACCAGCTATTACGTGTGTCCTAAGCTTTCTCTTAATACTGAGATAAGGAATTCTGCAATCCCACTATTCTTGGAAGAGAATAAAACGACTTCTTGCCCTCGTAACATCCTTACGATACACGAATCCCTATCATCTCATCCCTATGAGAAACAGATTGTGGAACTGTGTGCCACAACCTCTCTCAGTGAATTTGATTTGCTATCAGTCTATGCTCATGTGTCATCGTGTCGTCATGGCCAACACTGGACTCTTGTTTAAAATTTCTTCTTGCAACATAGTCACACGCACTGTTAAGCTCTGTGATCATTTAACCTACTCTCACAGTGCTAGTCTTAAGCGTTTTATGTCATACCTGCTTTAATTACCCACAACATTACGACACCCAGACTGCCTGCCAGTGTCAGCTAATAACTCTAAGACTAGAGACTCTATTAACAGGTTATTAGCTACAAAACACGGACAAATTATTCTTGATCGCATATCATTGAATGGAACGCCAAACATAACATGCACTGAGTGATTATTCCCAGCACTACATCTGTCTCTCTGAGTCTTATTATTGTTTAAGTATCTCATATACTCATAGCTATTATAGCTGTTTTAAGCCACAATCCCACGCAATACCCGAGCAACAGCCATCGGCCAAATATCAAGCCCACCTTTATGTTAATGTGCAGGATTAGTGGTTTGTATCACTGCATTCATGTTCCTTGTCAATGGTGAGATTTTGTGTTTCGGCGTGGGGTCAGGTAAAGTCATTGTAGTGGATAACTGTGTATCAAGAATTATTTGTACGTGAAGTTTAAAGGGCCTGTAAATCAGATACAAAAGTTAGTTTGTAACTTTTGTTAAGATACATAACACAGTCGTGTATGTTGCCCAGTTGTCTTTAACTGCTAAACAAGGACAATTATGTGGCTTTTATGTTAATAACAATTGTGCTACTGTTACGTGTAAACGGCTCTTGTGTATTGACGTCCTCTGTGAGCACCCCAACCCCTCCTGCCCTGCATCCGTGAGCATTACAGTCGCTGGCAATCTACGAGGTCCACCCACCAAGCCTGCTAATTACTTTACAGTAGCACGAACTCTGTCGGTTTTGACTGCGGTTCTGTGTCGAGGCGGCCAAGCCATGCCGTGTACTCGCTCAGCAGCTGTCTGCCTGACGCTGCGAACGCGCCCTCGTATCACCCACTGGCTTCTAGCACATCTTCCAGACATCATTCTCACTCTCCATCAGCAAGTCTACATAAAGACCAAATTGTCTGGGCCACTTCTCTTTAATGTTGCTTAATTTTGTTCAGGTTTTTAATAAGCTGTACAAGGCCATTCTAGATCTCTACAACTGAAGAAATGTCAAAGCCCAGTTAATTAATTTGAACAGTTATTACAAACGATTTGGAAACCGTGTCTCTTTTCACACTATCTGCCGTGTTTCAACCCCTCTCCCCCCCTCCAGTATTTCTGAGGCCCCAAAGTATTATAAATGTTGCAGGACTTTCTGCTAGACTCATTTAAATTTGCATTCAGATTTATGATTTTTAACTCACGTTTACGGGAAAGGGGGGGGGGGAGGAAATTTACAAGCTGAGCAGTTTTATTGAGAGGAAAAATGGTTTTAGAAAATTTTTTCGATGGGTTTCATTTCTGATTGTCTTTCATATAACCTATGGTAATGGCCGTTTAGTGAGACAGTGACTGCACCTGGGACGGCATAGAAACAGATGATTTACGTAACACCCAATCTCATTCCACATGAGCAGTGTCCACATGAGCGAGGAACGCTATGTTTCAGTACTGATGATGGAGGTAAGCCTACTGAAGCAACCTCTGGCCGCCATTGGGAGGACTTGGAGCAGTCATCTGGGTCACTCGAGGTGAGCTGATGAGAGTGTGCCGCCATTCAGGTTGCTCTCTTCCTGCCAGTCCAATCCACGACGTGTGTCCACCATTTCCTCTCTGACAGCACAATGCCACTCTCTGAGAGCACAATGCCTCCCTAGTTAACAGTCGCAGCCTCCCATTGCTCTAGCAGATTTGAATTTGTTGTATCCAGTATGTGTCGGCCTCTGGAGAAATAAAATCTCCACTAGCGCCTGGAATCCGTCTCTTTCTTTCAATAAATTTCTCCTAACACACTCGGACGCTCCATTTTCCACTCATTTCCCATCCTGACCAAGTCACGCACATACATTACTGTACCTCATCTTTAGGGCTTTATGTGGATATAACATCTTTCTAAATTCTCTCCTTTTCACCCTCTAGTGCGCCATTCTCTAATCTCTTTCTTTACATCTCTGAGCTTCGTCCATGGAGTGGGGCAAACTAGTGAACAGTAGATTCTGTGTTGAAGTACTTCCATATTGTATTGGTAACCCTTAATGATCCTGGGTGTTTCAAGAAAGTCATCTGTGTATTTGATTAATAGCTTGGCCTGTTCAGCTTGCTGTGTAAAAACAAGGCTTCAAGACTGTGCTGCTCTGGTCTGAATGTGGCCCACATTACATTCCACGTCCCTGTTACCAGTGCATGACTTCGATTTAACGGAACAGTGGCACTGCACTTTATTGATATACAATAATTCTTTCTGACTGGTCTTTACCCTGGTCGCATCTGCCATGATGTGCTTTACTTGTCAACAGATACACAATGACTTCCTCACCTTCTGCTGTCAAAATCCATTTACTACATGAAAGGTCAATTACACTGTTCCTCTCATGCATAAATTATCCATGGGTAAGGTGGGTATGCTAAGTGTCCCATCGATTTTATAGAAAAAGTTACTAGCCATAACATTTATCAATGCACCTGTGTCCATCACAACAATACTGGGAACGCCTTCCACTATCACACCAGCAGCGCCTGAATGTGGCCCACATTACATTCCACGTCCCTGTTACCAGCGCATGACTTCGATTTAACGGAACAGTGGCACTGCACTTTATTGATATACAATAATTCTTTCAGACTGGTCTTTACCCTGGTCGTATCTGCCATGATGTGCTTTACTTGTCAACAGATACACAATGACTTCCTCACCTTCTGCTGTCAAAATCCATTTACTACATGAAAGGTCAATTACACTGTTCCTCTCATGCATAAATTATCCATGGGTAAGGTGGGTATGCTAAGTGTCCCATCGATTTTATAGAAAAAGTTACTAGCCATAACATTTATCAATGCACCTGTGTCCATCACAACAATACTGGGAACGCCTTCCACTATCACACCAGCAGCGCCTGAATGTGGCCCACGTTACATTCCACGTCCCTGTTACCAGTGCATGACTTCGATTTAACGGAACAGTGGCACTGCACTTTATTGATATACAATAATTCTTTCTGACTGGTCTTTACCCTGGTCGCATCTGCCATGATGTGCTTTACTTGTCAACAGATACACAATGACTTCCTCACCTTCTACTGTCAAAATCCATTTACTACATGAAAGGTCAATTACACTGTTCCCCACATGCATAAATTATCCATGGGTAAGGTGGGTATGCTAAGTGTCCCATCGATTTTATAGAAAAAGTTACTAGCCATAACATTTATCAATGCACCTGTGTCCATCACAACAATACTGGGAACGCCTTCCACTATCACACCAGCAGCGCCTGAATGTGGCCCACATTACATTCCACATCCCTGTTACCAGTGCATGACTTCGATTTAACGGAACAGTGGCACTGCACTTTATTGATATACAATAATTCTTTCTGACTGGTCTTTACCCTGGTCGCATCTGCCATAATGTGCTTTACTTGTCAACAGATACACAATGACTTCCTCACCTTCTGCTGTCAAAATCCATTTACGACATGAAAGGTCAATTACACTGTTCCTCTCATGCATAAATTATCCATGGGTAAGGTGGGTATGCTAAGTGTCCCATCGATTTTATAGAAAAAGTTACTAGCCATAACATTTATCAATGCACCTGTGTCCATCACAACAATACTGGGAACGCCTTCCACTATCACACCAGCAGCGCCTGAATGTGGCCCACATTACATTCCACGTCCCTGTTACCAGTGCATGACTTCGATCTAACGGAACAGTGGCACTGCACTTTATTGATATACAATAATTCTTTCTGACTGGTCTTTACCCTGGTCGCATCTGCCATGATGTGCTTTACTTGTCAACAGATACACAATGACTTCCTCACCTTCTACTGTCAAAATCCATTTACTACATGAAAGGTCAATTACACTGTTCCTCACATGCATAAATTATCCATGGGTAAGGTGGGTATGCTAAGTGTCCGATCGATTTTATAGAAAAAGTTACTAGCCATAACATTTATCAATGCACCTGTGTCCATCACAACAATACTGGGAACGCCTTCCACTATCACACCAGCAGCGCCTGAATGTGGCCCACATTACATTCCACATCCCTGTTACCAGTGCATGACTTCGATTTAACGGAACAGTGGCACTGCACTTTATTGATATACAATAATTCTTTCTGACTGGTCTTTACCCTGGTCGCATCTGCCATGATGTGCTTTACTTGTCAACAGATACACAATGACTTCCTCACCTTCTGCTGTCAAAATCCATTTACGACATGAAAGGTCAATTACACTGTTCCTCTCATGCATAAATTATCCATGGGTAAGGTGGGTATGCTAAGTGTCCCATCGATTTTATAGAAAAAGTTACTAGCCATAACATTTATCAATGCACCTGTGTCCATCACAACAATACTGGGAACGCCTTCCACTATCACACCAGCAGCGCCTGAATGTGGCCCACATTACATTCCACGTCCCTGTTACCAGTGCATGACTTCGATCTAACGGAACAGTGGCACTGCACTTTATTGATATACAATAATTCTTTCTGACTGGTCTTTACCCTGGTCGCATCTGCCATGATGTGCTTTACTTGTCAACAGATACACAATGACTTCCTCACCTTCTGCTGTCAAAATCCATTTACTACATGAAAGGTCAATTACACTGTTCCTCTCATGCATAAATTATCCATGGGTAAGGTGGGTATGCTAAGTGTCCCATCGATTTTATAGAAAAAGTTACTAGCCATAACATTTATCAATGCACCTGTGACCATCACAACAATACTGGGAACGCCTTCCACTATCACACCAGCAGCGCCTGAATGTGGCCCACATTACATTCCACGTCCCTGTTACCAGTGCATGACTTCGATTTAACGGAACAGTGGCACTGCACTTTATTGATATACAATAATTCTTTCTGACTGGTCTTTACCCTGGTCGCATCTGCCATGATGTGCTTTACTTGTCAACAGATACACAATGACTTCCTCACCTTCTGCTGTCAAAATCCATTTACTACATGAAAGGTCAAGTACACTGTTCCTCTCATGCATAAATTATCCATGGGTAAGGTGGGTATGCTGAGTGTCCCATAGATTTTATAGAAATAGTTACTAGCCATAACATTTATCAATGCACCTGTGTCCATCACAACAATACTAGGAACACCTTCCGCTATCACACCAGCAGCGCCTGAATGTGGCCCACATTACATTCCACGTCCCTGTTACCAGTGCATGACTTCGATTTAACGGAACAGTGGCACTGCACTTTATTGATATACAATAATTCTTTCTGACTGGTCTTTGCCCTGGTCGCATCTGCCATGATGTGCTTTACTTGTCAACAGATACACAATGACTTCCTCACCTTCTGCTGTCAAAATTCATTTTATCATGAAAGGTCAATGACACTGTTCCTCTCATGCATAAATTATCCATGAGTAAGGTGGGTATGCTAAGTGTCCCATCGATTTCATAGAAAAAGTTACTAGCCATAACATTTATCAATGCACCTGTGTCCATCACAACAATACTGGGAACGCCTTCCACTATCACACCAGCAGCGCCTGAATGTGGCCCACATTACATTCCACATCCCTGTTACCAGTGCATGACTTCGATTTAACGGAACAGTGGCACTGCACTTTATTGATACACAATAATTCTTTCTGACTGGTCTTTGCCCTGGTCGCATCTGCCATGATGTGCTTTACTTGTCAACAGATACACAATGACTTCCTCACCTTCTGCTGTCAAAATCCATTTACTACATGAAAGGTCAATGACACTGTTCCTCTCATGCATAAATTATCTATGGGTAAGGTGGGTATGCTAAGTGTCCCATCGATTTTATAGAAAAAGTTACTAGCCATAACATTTATCAATGCACCTGTGTCCATCACAACAATACTGGGAACGCCTTCCACTATCACACAAGCAGCGCCTGAATGTGGCCCACATTACATTCCACGTCCCTGTTACCAGTGCATGACTTCGATTTAACGGAACAGTGGCACTGCACTTTATTGATATACAATAAGTCTTTCTGACTGGTCTTTACCCTGGTCGCATCTGCCATGATGTGCTTTACTTGTCAACAGATACACAATGACTTCCTCACCTTCTGCTGTCAAAATCCATTTACTACATGAAAGGTCAATTACACTGTTCCTCTCATGCATAAATTATCCATGGGTAAGGTGGGTATGCTAAGTGTCCCATCGATTTTATAGAAAAAGTTACTAGCCATAACATTTTTCAATGCACCATTGTCCATCACAACAATACTGGGAACGCCTTCCACTATCACCCCAGCAGCGCCTGAATGTGGCCCACATTACATTCCACGTCCCTGTTACCAGTGCATGACTTCGATTTAACGGAACAGTGGCACTGCACTTTATTGATATACAATAATTCTTTCTGACTGGTCTTTACCCTGGTCGCATCTTCCATGATGTGCTTTACTTGTCAACAGATACACAATGACTTCCTCACCTTCTGCTGTCAAAATCCATTTACTACATGAAAGGTCAATTACACTGTTCCTCTCATGCATAAATTATCCATGGGTAAGGTGGGTATGCTAAGTGTCCCATCGATTTTATAGGAAAAGTTACTAGCCATAACATTTATCAATGCACCTGTGTCCATCACAACAATACTGGGAACGCCTTCCACTATCACACCAGCAGCGCCTGAATGTGGCCCACATTACATTCCACGTCCCTGTTACCAGTGCATGACTTCGATTTAACGGAACAGTGGCACTGCACTTTATTGATATACAATAATTCTTTCTGACTGGTCTTTACCCTGGTCGCATCTGCCATGATGTGCTTTACTTGTCAACAGATACACAATGACTTCTTCACCTTCTGCTGTCAAAATCCATTTACTACATGAAAGGTCAAGTACACTGTTCCTCTCATGCATAAATTATCCATGGGTAAGGTGGGTATGCTAAGTGTCCCATCGATTTTATAGAAAAAGTTACTAGCCATAACATTTATCAATGCACCTGTGTCCATCACAACAATACTGGGAACGCCTTCCACTATCACACCAGCAGCGCCTGAATGTGGCCCACATTACATTCCACGTCCCTGTTACCAGTGCATGACTTCGATTTAACGAAACAGTGGCACTGCACTTTATTGATATACAATAATTCTTACTGACTGGTCTTTACCCTGGTCGCATCTGCCATGATGTGCTTTACTTGTCAACAGATACACAATGACTTCCTCACCTTCTGCTGTCAAAATCCATTTACGACATGAAAGGTCAATTACACTGTTCCTCTCATGCATAGATTATCCATGGGTAAGGTGGGTATGCTAAGTGTCCCATCGATTTTATAGAAAAAGTTACTAGCCATAACATTTATCACTGCACCTGTGTCCATCACAACAATACTGGGAACGCCTTCCACTATCACACCAGCAGCCGTCTGGACCAAATCTTCTGTCTGTTCCTTGCATGCTTCATTATCATTACATAACTCATAAGGAATATCCAAGTCATCGTTGTATCTTAACATAGATATGCTGGATCGTATGTACTGTCCTCACTCCATCATGTGACATGCACCTGAGCTCTGGTTACAGTCATGTCTAGTTTGTTGACAGCGTGATTAGTTGGCACCTACACTATTCTGACCACTGTTTTTGTAGGGGTGGCCAAGTTTGTTTGCCTGGTTGCGACAAGTTTGTGTTGTTAGGCCTCCACCTGTCTCCTGTATCTGCATTGTTTACATGGGGGAGTCCCATACCACTAATGCTGTGATGCCCCAATGTGTTACTGTGCCTAATCATATATTTCTAACGCTCATTTCCGTGTGGATTTTTATTGTACCCTGGTTTAAGCCAGTGATCATTCCTCCTCTTTTTATTATAACGTCGAGTACTGTTTTCGTTTGGGAGTCTGTATAAATTCTCAGAATCTTTCTGTGTAGCTGAGGGCAGTTGCCACTCAACCTACCACTCCCACTATGGTTTTTGCGGCCATTGCTGTCTGGTTCCTTCTAACCAGCACCTTTGCAGAATTGCCATTTGAATCTTCATGTACACTATGTTATCAAAAGTATCCGGACGGCTGGCTGAAAATGACTTACAATTTCGTGGCGCGCTACATTGCTAGTGCTGGAATTCAGTATGGTGTTGGCTCACCCTTAGCCTTGATGACAGCTTCCACTCTCGCAGACATACGTTCACTCTTTTGTGCTGGAAGGTTTCTTGGGGAATGGCAGCTCATTCTTCACGGAGTACTACACAGAGGAGAGGTATCAATGTCTGTCATGGAGGCCTGGCACAAAGTCGGCGTTCCAAAACAACCCAAAGGTTTTCTGTAGGATTCAGATCGGGACTCTGTGCAGGCCAGTCCATTACAAGGATGTTATTGTAGTGTGACCACTACGCTACAGGCCGTGCATTATGAATGGGTGCTCGATCGTGTTGAAAGATGCAATCGCCATCCCTGAATTGCCTTCAACAGTGGGAAGCAAGAAGGTGCCTCAAACATTAATGTAGGCCTGTGCTGTGATAGTGCCACGCAAAACAATAGGGGATGGAAGGCCCCCCCCCCCCCCCCACATGAAAAAAACGACCACACCGTAACACCATCGCCTCCGAATTTTACTGTTGGCACTACACACGCTGGAAGATGACGTACATAGGGCATTCGCCATACCCACACCCTATCATCGGATCGCTACATTGTGTACCATGATTCGTCACTCCACACAACGTTATTCCACTGTTCAATCGTCCAGTGTTAACACTCCTTACACCGAGCGAGTCGTCGTTTGGCATTTACCAGCGTGATGTGTGGCTTATGAGTAGCCACTCGACCATGAAATCTAAGTTTTCTCACCTCACGGCTAATTATCATAGTACTTGCAGTGGATCCTGAAGCAGTTTTGAATTCCTGTGTGATGGTCTCGATAGATATCTGCATATTACACATTGCGATCCTCGTAGCCCATGAGTTCCTCGGAGCGCCCCATTCTGCTCTCTCACGATGTCTAATAACAGCTGAGGTTGCTAATATGGAGCACGTGGCAGTAGGTAGCAGTACAATGCACCTAATATCAAAAACGTATGTTTTTGGGGGTGTCCCCATACTTTTTATCACATAGTGTATAACATCCAGGGAATCATAAACAGACATGAGATGTAACTTTTTACACCAGGGATTCATAGTCTCGTGTCGGAATCTTCCGAGAACCCATGACAACGGATTGTATTATAGATGCTGACTTCTGCCATCCAAAACAACAGAAGCTAGGCTTCTTTGACTGTATGACACATAGATTATGTACCCTACCTCTTGACGAGGATGAAATACACAAAGAACTAATGATGCTACAAAAATTGGCTATTAACAACGGGTTTGAAGCCAAAATAAGTAAGGACCAATATGAACGCAAAGTTAAAAGAGGAAATACCGGCCTAAATAGCGAAATAAAGCTAGAAAGAGAGCACGATTCGCGCAAAAACACAAGTATGCTACCTTTTCATACATAGGCTCAATATCAAATAAAATTGCCAGGCTTTTAAGAAAACCCCTGTTAATGTCAGCTTCCATACCAATGACACCCTAGCTAACAGATTAATACGCAATTACAATAACGCCAACCAGTTTACAAAATCTGGCGTTTACAAAATAGTGTGTCACACTTGCGAGAAATGCTACATCAGACAAACAGGGAGAACATTTACAGAAGGTAATCAAAATATCCACGGGTGTACTGCCGGTCTACAGTGTCCAACGGCAGTGCCCATTGGACACTATAGACCGGAAGTACACCCGTGGATATTTAGATTATCAAATATGACGGGAGAAACTCAAGAATCACATTTACAGAAGGGTTTCAAGAACACGTAAGACAAACAGAAAATAGCTCCTCTACGTTTAACAAACACTTAAGTGAAAATAAACATACTGTTAGGAACATCGATACAGCCCTGACAATACTACACGTAAAACCGTCCTTAAAGATATGAAAATATACAATCATTTCAAAAATGATCCTAACAACCTTTTAAACGACCAAACTGACTTGAGAAACAAACGATACCTAGACAATTTTTAGTCCATCTTAAGACGCATACACAAATAGTAGCTCAGATTAATGTATTAAATCATATGTTTATGAATTTTGTGAAACGACGTAATCTCGCCAAAATGACTTTATACAACATTTTATGATTAACAATTTTGTATTTTTCGATGTCATTAACCCTATTCTATACAACTGACGCAGAAAATATTGTTACATTGTCATATCATGTTAGTATGCTATGTCGACCCCCCCATGAACCATGGACCTTGACGTTGGTGGGGAGGCTTGCGTGCCTCAGCGATACAGATAGCCGTACCATAGGTGCAACCACAATGGAGGGGTATCTGTTGAGAGACCAGACAAACGTGTGGTTCCTGAAGAGGGGCAGCAGCCTTTTCAGTAGTTGCAAGGGCAACAGTTTGGATGATTGACTGATCTGGCCTTGTAACATTAACCAAAACGGCCTTGATGTGCTGGTACTGCGAACGGCTGAAAGCAAGGGAAACTACAGCCGTAATGTTTCCCGAGGGCATGCAGCTTTACTGTATGATTAAATGATGATGGTGTCCTCTTGGCTAAAATATTCCGGAGGTAAAATAGTCCCCCATTCGGATCTCCGGGTGGGGACTACTCAAGAGGATGTCGTTATCAGGAGAAAGAAAACTGGCGTTCTACGGATCGGAGCGTGGAATGTCAGATCCCTTAATCGGGCAGGTAGGTTAGAAAATTTAAAAAGGGAAATGGATATATTGAAGTTAGATATAGTGGGAATTAGTGAAGTTCGGTGGCAGGAGGAACAAGACTTCTGGTCAGGTGACTACAGGGTTATAAACACAAAATCAAATAGGGGTAATGCAGGAGTAGGTTTAATAATGAATAGGAAAATAGGAATGCGGGTAAGCTACTACAAACAGCATATTGAACGCATTATTGTGGCCAAGATAGATAGGAAGCCCACACCTACTACAGTAGTACAAGTGTATATGCCAACTATCTCTGCAGATGACGAAGAAATTGAAGAAATGTATGATGAAATAAAAGAAATTATTCAGATTGTGAAGAGAGACGAAAATTTAATAGTCATGGGTGACTGGAATTCGTGGGTAGGAAAAGGGAGAGAAGGAAACATAGTAGGTGGATATGGATTAGGGCTAAGAAATGAAAGAGGAAGCCGCCTGGTAGAATTTTGCACAGAGCACAACATAATCATAGCTAACACTTTGTTCAAGAATCATGAAAGAAGGTTGTATACATGGAAGAACCCTAGAGATACTAAAAGGTATCAGATTGATTATATAATGGTAAGACAGAGATTTAGGAATCAGGTTTTAAATTGTAAGACATTTCCAGGGGCAGATGTGGACTCTGACTACAATCTATTGGTTATGACCTGTAGATTAAAACTGAAGAAACTGCAAAAAGGTGGGAATTTAAGGATATGGGACCTGGATAAATTGAAAGAATCAGAGGTTGTACAGAGTTTCAGCGAGAGCATAAGGGAACAATTGACAGGAATGGGGGAAAGAAATTCAGTAGAAGAAGAATGGGTAGCTTTGAGGGATGAAGTAGCGAAGGCAGCAGAGGATCAAGTAGGTAAAAAGACGAGGACTAGTAGAAATCCTTGGGTAACAGAAGAAATATTGAATTTAATTGATGAAAGGAGAAAATATAAAAATGTAGTAAATGAAGCAGGCAAAAAGGAATACAAACGTCTCAAAAATGAGATCGACAGGAAGTGCAAAATGGCAAAGCAGGGATGGCTAGAGGACAAATGTAAGGATGTAGAGGCCCATCTCACTAGGGGTAAGATAGATACTGCCTACAGGAAAATTAATGAGACCTTTGGAGATAAGAGAACGACGTGTATGAATATCAAGAGCTCAGATGGAAACCCAGTTCTAAGGAAAGAAGGGAAAGCAGAAAGGTGGAAGGAGTATATAGAGGGTCTATACAAGGGCGATGTACTTGAGGACAATATTATGGAAATGGAAGAGGATGTAGATGAAGATGAAATGGGAGATATGATACTGCGTGAAGAGTTTGACAGAGCACTGAAAGACCTGAGTCGAAACAAGGCCCCCGGAGTAGACAACATTCCATTGGAACTACTGACGGCCTTGGGAGAGCCAGTCCTGACAAAACTCTACCATCTGGTGAGCAAGATGTATGAAACAGGCGAAATACCCTCAGACTTCAAGAGGAATATAATAATTCCAATCCCAAAGAAAGCAGGTGTTGACAGATGTGAAAATTACCGAACTATCAGTTTAATAAGTCACAGCTGCAAAATACTAACACGAATTCTTTACAGACGAATGGAAAAACTAGTAGAAGCCAACCTCGGGGAAGATCAGTTTGGATTCCGTAGAAACACTGGAACACGTGAGGCAATACTGACCTTACGACTTATCTTAGAAGAATGATTAAAGAAAGGCAAACCTACGTTTCTAGCATTTGTAGACTTGGAGAAAGCTTTTGACAATGTTGACTGGAATAATCTCTATCAAATTCTAAAGGTGGCAGGGGTGAAATACAGGGAGCGAAAGGCTATTTACAATTTGTACAGAAAACAGATGGCAGTTATAAGAGGCAAGGGCCATGAAAGGGAAGCAGTGGTTGGGAAGGGAGTAAGACAGGGTTGTAGCCTCTTCCCGATGTTGTTCAATCTGTATATTGAGCAAGCAGTAAAGGAAACAAAAGAAAAATTCGGAGTAGGTATTAAAATTCATGGAGAAGAAATAAAAACTTTGAGGTTCGCCGATGACATTGTAATTCTGTCAGAGACAGCAAAGGACTTGGAAGAGCAGTTGAATGGAATGGACAGTGTCTTGAAAGGAGGATATAAGATGAACATCAACAAAAGCAAAACAAGGATAAGGGAATGTAGTGTAATTAACTCGGGTGATGCTGAGGGAATTAGATTAGGAAATGAGGCACTTAAAGTAGTAAAGGAGTTTTGCTATTTGGGGAGCAAAATAACTGATGATGGTCGAAGTAGAGAGGATATAAAATGTAGACTGACAATGGCAAGGAAAGTGTTTCTGAAGAAGAGAAATTTGTTAACATCGAGTATAGATTTAAGTGTCAGGAAGTCATTTCTGAGAGTATTTGTATGGAGTGTAGCCATGTATGGAAGTGAAACATGGACGATAAATTGCTTGGACAAGAAGAGAATAGAAGCTTTCGAAATGTGGTGCTACAGAAGAATGCTGAAGATTAGATGGGTAGATCACATAACTAATGAGGAAGTATTGAATAGGATTGGAGAGAAGAGAAGTTCGTGGCACAACTTGACCAGAAGAAGGGATCGGTTGGTAGGACATGTTCTGAGGCATCAAGGGATCACCAATTTAGTATTGGAGGGCAGCGTGGAGGGTAAAAATCGTAGAGGGAGACCAAGAGATGAATACACTAAGCAGATTCAGAAGGATGTAGGTTGCAGTAGATACTGGGAGATGAAAAAGCTTGCACAGGATAGAGTAACATGGAGAGCTGCATCAAAGCAGTCTCAGGACTGAAGACCACAACAACAACATCATGCTATGTCCACGATCAATTCCTATGCCCATAATTTATGTAACGTTGGCGAAATGTGAAGCCAGCTGTGTTTTAATAGAATGAGGCTGGTTCTGTAGGAGCGTGTTTCCAATCTGGAAAGTGCACGAGGTTGTGTGTGACATGAGACTGCCTCTGTGATTTGGGTTATGCTAAGCTAATAAAATAGACCACGACGAAATAAATAACCTATACAAATTTAACAGTAAGAGTGGCCAACAAAAAATACCTACAAGTATATATAACGATGTATATCCTTTATGTATGTAGAACGATGAATAACAAGGTATATCCTTTATATAAGTAAAAGGTGACCAATCTCCGTGTATTTTATGTACGATGTATTAAAAATAGGTTATGTAAAATATTACGGCGTTCCAACGAGAGCACATTCTATGCTTCCTGCCGGCCGGAGTGGCCAAGTGGTTCTAGGCCCTACAGTCTGGAACCGCGCGACCGCTACGGTCGCAGGTTTGAATCCTACCTTGGGCATGGATGTGTGATAAGTCCTTAGGTTAGTTAGGTTTAAGTAGTTCTAAGTTCTAGGGGACTGATGACCACAGCAGTGAAGTCCCATAGTGCTCAGAGCCATTTGAACCCTTTTTTCTACGCTTCCTAGTACAACTGCTGGACGGCACTGGCGCTCCACACAGAGCAAAACAATATCTGTAATCCGTTTACGCGCCAAAACGGCTACCGTAGCATGTAAACAGTAACCTGCCGCTGCAGTTTAGTCCATAAGTGACTAGTGATGGGTAACGAACATGTGTGTCTACAGACTATGTTGTTTTATGACATATGGATTGGAGTGCTCACAATATGTAACAGCGTCACAAATGTATTTCATAGTAATGACAACGACATATAAAATCCTATACGACTTGATTCCCTTCCCGCAGCTTCTCCTTTTCCTCGAATGGATATGGATCCTTTATACTTCCCGCAAGCTCAATCCCCTACACCTGCTTGTCTCTTCCATCCTTGCCCATCACAGCCCATTGCCACACCTGTATTCTTGCATTTCACCTGCTCTCCATCTTCACACCCTCCATATCCTTGGACAAGGTGGCTTCCGCCAACTCCCCCTCCCTGATGATGTCCTTGTTTCGTCCATCTACCCCTCCTACCAGCTCTGACTCTCCCCTCCCATTCCCCCCTTTTCCCCCAGGGCTCCCTCTCTCCCGCCTCACTTTCCTTCCCTCCCTCCTCTCTCCCATATCACCCACTTCCACCCCCCTCCCTGGGCTTCCAATCCCTCCCCTCTCCCCACCCCCCACTCTCCATTCTTTCTCCCACTGGCTCCACCCCTCTCCTTCCCACCATCCTACCTCTCCCACCTGGAGGCAGGCCCCTCCTCTTCATCAGTGTATTTGGGAGTGGTTCTCCGATGATCGTCACTAGTGTTTCTGTGCATCAGTGTTTCTCCATTGTGTGCTACAGTGTTTTCATCGGTGTTCTCCTTTGTTTGTCTCCAACTAGATGTCTTCATCTGTTCAGCTGGCGACACCCTTTGTGTACAGTTCCTTCCATCGAACGACTTCTAATATATTGTGTAATGTTCATCGTGTATTACCATGCTTTATGTTTCTCTGCCTTCTATGTCTCTATGGCCAAAGAGCGGCGTATGTAGGCCGCGGCCGGTCCGCCTCATGTGATGCATGAAATAACAAAAAGGAAAAAAGAGACATATAATGTGTCAGCTCATTTTAAGTTGACATGGCGTAAAGCCACAAAAATCTAAATACCATGCTTACGCAGTTACATCTTTCATTCTGTGTAATCGGCTGAATATCAAGATACACAACGATTTTGTTAAAAAATTTATAATCATTTTGTATTTTTCTGTTGCACTTGATAATGGCCTATGGCCGAAATCGCAATCGTGGAATAAAGCGTTATAGTCACTAGCGTAAATATGATGTCTTTTATAAAGACATGAGATGCTCTAGACCAACTTCTTTTGCATGGATTAATTTTTCTTTTATATACGTTGGCAACTTCAGTTTGAGCAATTTAATGTCATTTTGTTGAGACATGGATTTGTGCCAGTATCTCATCTTGTTTAGACATCGCTGAAAACACTTTCTCAAACTGCCCTGTTTTTTAACATACGTCTTTGGATCATACTCTCTCTTCTGTAGTCTTTCCTGTATAGACAGAAATCAGTATTTATTAAAGGAAGTTTCATAACTTTGACTTTTTTGACTGTTTCATTACCCCAAAGGCTGGTATCCCCTTTTATACTGGCTGTGATTTGCCTAATTTCTTGTTGGGTCATTTATTTAAGGGAGTTTCATAACTTTGACTCTTTTTGGCTGTTTCATTACCCCAAAGGGTGACATCCTCTTATATACTGGCTGTGATTTGCCTAATTTCTTCTTAGGTCATTACAGTTTTGAGGTAACTCTTATGAATACGACCGAATGTGGAGACTTTTCTCTGGAAATCCCCATAAAATGGTCTGTTTTTTAGTAAGCTCTCTTAAAATAGAATAGCGAAAATGTTGGTCCTGCATCTAGTTGATCAAATGGACTAACCTTACAGGGACTAAGTAGTCGCATCTCATCTTGGTACTGTCGGTCACACAAATGTGCATTTCCAATAAATCGAGTGTGCGTGTGCTTATCGGTGATGGTTCATATAGAGTGCCTTTTACTGCTGCTATTTCTTGTCACAGATCACTGATCGTAGCGTTTGCTTCCTCACACCATTGTAGTATTTTCTGCTCCTACTAACTTTTGATTTGTGCTAATTCATTACTACATCATTAGATGTTGTGCAGTTATATACTATCTTCCTGGCTTACAGTTTGTGCAATTGCATCTAAATCTATTCTTAGCAGTTCACTAATGCGTGTCTCTTGCATCCATAACCGCAATGGAAAGTCATTTGCATATTATACGTTGCCTGTCGATATTCTTTCATCTTTGCTTATTGCTCTACAACTAAATCCTGGAGCTTAGCTAGGAACTGTTCCAACGTAGTTTCTTTTGCGGTGTGAACCATCTTTAACATGCTCTCGTCATTTGTTAGCTGATGCATCACATCCGCTATATCTGGTGTCACATATTTAAGTACTTTTACCTTGGAATCTGTTCCCATCGAATTCACATCGATCTGATTTTGCAGTTGACTCGCAATCTGAAGAAGGGTTTTTCTAATTTGTTCTGATTGCTGTTTGGAAACTTTATTAAAATACTCCTTCATCAGTGCATTTAAACATAGCGCCAAATTTTCTTCTACCAGTTCACAGTTCCTTTCCGTTTTAGCTTTTAAAAGGTCGCCACTAGTTTACATTGGAAACTGAATTTAATTTAATTTACCTAGAATTGTTCTTAACACACTATACTGCTCTGGTTTTCTTTTAACTTGTATTTAGATTAAGTCCTTATTTACATTTGATGCCTCCCCCACCTCTTCAATAATGGCTTTTTCACTGTTCTTCATTTTTGAAATGTCTGAAAAACACACACTAAACGTTGAATATTTTAAATTTCATATATATTTATCTTGTCTCGTCTTTTGAAGTCGAGTATGATGACCTGTTTGGGCGTCCATTCTCATATGGTCATATTATGTTTTACACATGTTCACTGGCCCCAGAAGGCATGTCTATTAGTGAATCTTTCCCGCACAAGACTCATTAATATCGAAGTAAGTGGACCTTATGTCAAAGTATATATCTGAAAAACAGAGATTATATTAAATCTTCAGCCAAAAAAAATCTTCATATCCTAGATGAGTTCCCATGTGTGAAGTACCCCTCAACTCTGAGACAAAATATATTAGTCCACATTGATTCCCTATTAGCGTCTACTACCACTACACGATTTTAGCAGTAAATAATTAAGATTACTATATAACGATTTGAAAATAGTACGTAGCTTTTAGCTGGTGTCAGTGTGCAGGAATTGCGACTTGTAAATAACTTTCTTAAAAAGAGATAGGTCTAGCTTTTTTTAAAAAAAGAATAGGCTTCAGTATTTGTGGTCGATTTCCACATATCTGCCGTTTATTTCCACTTACTTTTTGTTCAACACGCACAAAGTGACTAGCACTTTGTTTTATCCAGTAAGTTCACAATGTTGTTACGAGACATAATGTATAGTTGTTCACTGATAAGTAGCATAGATATTCGTGTATTGTTCATCAGCACTGTTGGATTGCAGGTAGTGAACTAACTATTTTGGCGCCAAATCTACAAGGTTTATTAACTATGCTTTGTTTAAGAAGCTTCTAAAACAATCGATGACAAATTAACAATTCATGGACTTCCCTTCCCTGGTCTTTGATGTGATTCCAAAATAATGGAAGTTTATTACAACCTTTAAATGTTCGCAATTATTATTAAAGTGAAGGATATTTATGAAAGTAACAAAATAAATTACTTGTTTTTCAAAATTACGGATTTTATGCGATGACATGAAGGTAATATAATGTTGATTGGTAATCTAATTAACCAAATTGTTAATATCTCTGTGAAGTAACGGACGAGTTGTGGCGCCCTGGAAATAGTTTAAGTTCAGAGTTGGCAGCCACCACTCGGGCAGCTCGGCAAGCCACAGCTCGTTAGCAACCGCGAGACGTACAACGGCCGGACCACCTCGTCGAGCCGACCACGTGGCTGAGAGTTCCATGGTGACGCTGTATAGATGAGGGAGACATATCGGGAGTGCCAAAGATGGCGGACTTTGTGAAACCTTAATGGCAGACATTTCACAGTTCGTATAGGAATTAATAGTAGCCAGATGAACCATGATACCTCAAAAATAAACATGTACATTACCATTATTTGCACGACTATTGTGATGGTTTAGTCAATTTTCAATATCTTCATTAGCTTAAAGTTTAGTATCTGACGATAAATTATACAGGTAACAACCAGCAACGAATTTCCAAAATCTAAACGGTTCATCGAATTTTGTCGATCGACGTGCCTTCAGAAAGCTATCAGTGTAAACCTAAATTGATATTAATTACAGGCATGTAACTTCAATAGTACATGAGTTATTGGAGGTTAAAGTGGCCGTAAGTATTCCACAGTGACACGAAAAAAACGGTGGCAGCATGCTTATAAATATATTTATTCGTCTATATCTTTGTTTATATCTGATATATCATATTCATGAAGGAATTGCTTAAATATTTACTGTGTTTTAGAAAGTACAGAGGCATTAGGCTACTGGCCTACCTTTTGCTTCTTTTCCTTTCATATATGTTTATTTAATTTGCTTATGTATTTAATAATGTGTGTTAGAGCGTGTTTATGGTCCAGCCGTAGAAATATTTATTTAATTTTAAATTATTTAAATGTAAACCCTGCATTTCTAATGTGTTTGTTATGTTTGTGAGCGTGCATTGGCTTGGAGACAGGGCGGGAGCGCTCTAGCCAATCACAGCGATCGTTCCTTAAAGGACACGTGGAGAGACTGTATGGAAGTGGGCGAGGAGCATCGGTACGGGAGAGGACACGAGAGAGTCCTGGACAGGACTGCACAAGACACGGGAGTTGCTGCACGAG
Organism: Schistocerca americana; assembly: GCF_021461395.2. Lineage (NCBI taxonomy): Eukaryota > Metazoa > Arthropoda > Insecta > Orthoptera > Acrididae > Schistocerca > Schistocerca americana. The sequence continues at coordinate 168,495,734 of NC_060123.1, read as the reverse complement.
GAGCAGCGATGACGAGTTCCTGGGAAGACTTGGAGAGTGGAGCAGTTTTGTGCATGGTCGCGGGAGATAGAAATATTTCTTAGTGCCGACCTGTGCACTTGTGAGATTTCCGTGGCTTCTGCAGTGAAGACATAGTATGCATCTAGAGGTGAATATCTCACAAGCTATGTTGTTGTTCATAACTAATTACGTGAAATACGAATCTGTTGTTTCCCTGTTATTCAACTTATATTTCATTTCATTGTTAGACCATCGACAGAAATAAGTGTTTGCAATAATAAACGGCATTCTTAAAGGTACTTCTGCTGTCGTACTCATCATTTAAAGTTGTTGAAAATAGTACCTGCAGATTTTATTAAATTGCAGTCTTTCATTTATAAAGTTTTCCATTACATTCAAAATTCGCAATTGTCGAGTGATAGGAACCTTCGACCATTCAATTAAAGTGTATATTCATATTATATACTATAGACTCAGCAGTATTGGGCTTGTAATGCGGCAATTACGTATCCCAGCCCCTAGACAACGAAACCAGCCAAAACTTTCAATACTTGAACTCCGAGTCTGAGGGTACGTAGTTGAGGGCTACCACACCATTTCATTTTCATTTTTGAAAGTCCGCATTTCTCACGAGTGACATTAAAATGATTTTACGAAATACAAATAATGGGATTGCGTTTTAGAACGTTTAGTGAAATTTGTAGGAAAAATAATTTTCATGGCATACTCTGGTAGCGTATGAAACTTTCGATAGGTTATCATTCGACCTCACTCACATGCTGGTAGCTGCTGAGCCCCTTGACGTAGACGAGCCGCACCAGCGCTTGCTTGTACATTTCCACTACGTTTGACAGTTTAACAAAGACTGAACGTGGCGTAACACTGACCTATCGCGTCAAACAAAACAGTGTTGCTGGGCCCACGTGGACGACATTTCTCTACAGACTTAATAGGTTATTAATAGTTCGATTGTTCTGCACATTCCCCAGTTCTGGAGTGGTTCAGATCATTCTTCTTGAGTATTGCAGTTATCGCAAACAGTAGTGCTTATGTAAGCGAAAGATTCGCCAGAGAGTATCCAGAAACATGAATCAGGGCTTTTATAGCTGAAAACAGAAGTAAATAGTTCAAACATCAAGTGGTATCGTGGACTCCCGTAATGAAGAGAAGTTATATGAGATACTGGCTGATTACAAAGCCCGTCTAAAACCAGAAACAGATGATTTGAGTTGGGGAAATGTCTGGAGAACGTGCTTCCCTGAGCAATAGTCAAATACCCTTCGTAGTCAGGTAGATGAGGAAAGCATGAGAAACAGGTGGTCTTACCTTATCTTGTTGAATGGTATACTGATACATGTACAAAGACATGAACAGCTGCTGGCTTTAAGATATCAGAAACATAACGACTGAGGCCCAAATTACCGGCTATGAGAGCCAGAGGTGATCTTATTTGGTACGCTATGCCACCCTGTACCATGATACGGATTACAAATGCTTCTCATAAAATGTATGTGGAGTCTGTTTATTTATTTATTTTTTGAACATGTCCCACATAGCAGACACCGCATATACCGTACATAACTACGGGGAGACGGCCAATGTTAGCTTCAGGGCAGATGAGGCTCGAGCTCTTATAGGAATCGGCGAAATGCCGTAAGTAACGAGAACAGTAGGCAAGGGGCACTTCATTAGTAGTGTTTGGAGAACTTAAATATTTGGGTCTCATAGGAGGCGTACTAGGCAGTTCGGATGGCTTAGTGGTCACGCAACTGCCTATTAAGCGGGAGACCCAGTTCGAATCCCAGTTCGGCACAAAGTTTCGGCTTCCCCCATTGATTTCAGCGAATGCCCGGTGTCACCCAATATCTGTAATACTTTGTGTCTTGACTCAGATAACGTTCGTTCTACTCGGAGACCTCATGTAAGAATACACGCAATATGAAGCCATATGCAGAAACAGAACACATTTAAAAGGACGATATGGTGCAGCTAATGCGACCAGTGTATAAATGGGTTCCCCAACGTTGGCGCACTCTGTTAAGTGACTCTCACGATAGTACCTCTGTTGACAGTCAGCAATGTTCCAGATCCTGGACAGTAATCTACCCGCTGACGTTGACCAGCGCTAGCAGCAGTATCGTAGAATGGTAAGCTGCAGTCGCCACAGGCGAATAACCACACTTACTGGTAGGCATTTCTCTATCTTAGAGTATGCATAACAAGATCTTCTCACAAAAAGACATCAATCAGATGTGATTTCCGAAAAAGAAACCAGGCAATAAACCTTCCTCACTTACAGAATACTGAGTTAGTTAATCTTCCTAAATTGTACGGTTGCTCTGAAATGCTAATCATGTGGATATCCAAGCATGTAGTAGTCTACATTTTCTACAAATTTGTTTCACACCATCTTCATGATGTACAACTTTCATGGGCAGTAATGTATGTTGTGAATGATATGGAGTGTGGTGTGGATTTGCTGCCACATACGGCATGTTACCATGGGTGTGATCAGAATAGTGCCGAGGAGAAAAGAGAGGAAGAGAGTGGAAAATATACGAGAAAATCATTGTGGCTTTAAAAGGTATCTGGATCCATCAGACCATGTAACGCTCTGCCACTACGCCAGCGTCCAATGTCGATGATCACGAGCCAATTTCAGTCGAAGTTGTCGATGTCATGGTGTTAACGTTGGCACATGCATGGGTCGTCGGCTGCGGAGGCCCATCGCTGGGAGTGTCCCGTTCACAGTGTGTTCAGAAAAACCTGTACTTTTTCCAGCATTAAATTCTGATGTTAGTTCCGCCACAGTTCGACACCTGTCTGGTTTTACCACTCTGTCCAGTCTACGACTTCAGACACCTGTAATGAGAGGTATCCGCCCAATTCCACAACGTCTGGACGTGCTTTCAACTCGGTTTCGCTACGAGTTGAAGACACGGCTCTAACATCCGACTAGTCGCGCAGTGTCTGAAATGCTCGTGCCGGGCTCCAAAGACGTCCAAATCTGCCCTTCGTTAAACTCATATAGATCGCGTGATTTCCACGTTCTACAAACGCCAGATCGACGGGGCGCTCGCTGATAGTACACTCATGTGGGTGTGTCTGACTACCAGTCATTCCTAGGCCAGGTGACGCCACTATAGCCAGCGCGGCTTTGTATCTGTAGTAGGTCGGTAGTATAATGTTCTGGCTGTTCAGTCTATACATCGATAAACTAATCAAATTGACCCGATGGAATTGCGTTAGTAGCTTGGTAACTTCCAGCGGAAGTTGGGCAGAGGAAGAAAGACGCAGAATCTCAGTGGGAAAGAGTGAAACGTTTGCTGATAGCCAGAAGCACCCCCTTTACACTTAAGAGTAGGTTTGACAAATCTTATGTGTGAATTGTGGTGTCTTATGGTTCTGAAACATGGACATCAGACGGAAAGAACAAAAACATTTAAGAAGCTTTGAAATATTGTTATGGAGAAGATAAGTGAAATGTATCGACAGAATGAGAAATGTGGGTGTGTTGGGCAGAGTAGGAGATAGAATGAACTTCGTAGGGATGATACACAAAGGGGGCACATGTTCCGAACAAACTGTTTACGATAGAGAATAATGGAGGGGAATGTAGAAGGAAAAAGAGGGAGAGGAAGAAGAATGTTCGGAACGCAGAGGAGGGTGCGCAGGATAGAGGGACATGGAGGACGTTGAGAAACACCTTTCTGAGGACAGGTCCACTGTAAGAAGAAGAAGAAAAGAAGTGGTTAGAACTATTTACTGCCTGGAAACTTCGGGCAAACTGTTTCGCAGAGCACACTGCATCTTGGGTTGAGCGAAGTGGACCAGCTCCCACGACCGTCAAATGGAAATGAGTGCCAGGGGAGGGGGCGGAGGCTGGTTGTCATATACATTTATAGAAGATGCTGGGACTGGGATGGTAGTTTTTACAAATGCTATTCTAGTTTCTGGTCACATGATTGTAGGGTGATACGAACAGCAGGAGAGAATGGTATAACGGGAGCAGTATTCGTTATGAATAGGAACGTAGGACAGGGACTGAGTTGCTGTGAACAGTTTAGTGATACGATTCCTCTTTTTAGAACTGACAGTAAACTAGTACCAACAACGACAGTTCAGGTGTACATATTGGCGTAGCAAGCCGAAAGAAAGAGATAAAGTATGTGAGAATACTGGACGGGTAATTCAGTACGTAAAGAGAATGAAAATGTAATAGTCCCGGGAGATTGGAATGCGGTTGTAGGGGAAGGAGGAGAAGAAAGGGTTATAGAAGAATGGGGGCTTGGTACCAGGAATGAGGGAAGAAAAAGAGTAATTGAGTTCTGCAATAATTTTCAACTAGTACTAGCGAATGCTCTGTTGAAGAATCACAAGAGGAGGCGGTATACTTAGAAAAGGCACCCAGATAAAGGAAGTTTTCGGTTAGATTATGTCACAGTGAGGCAGAGATTTGGAAATCAGATGTTGAGTTGTAAGGCGTACCCAGATGCAGATATAGACTCACATCACAATTTAGTAGTGATTAAGAGTAGGCTGAAGTTTAAGAGTCTAGTGAGGAAGAATGAATGCAGAAAGAGGCGAGAAAGGGAAGGAATAAGGAATGAAGATATTAGATTGAAGTTCTAAGGCTGTAGATACTCTGATAATGAATAGCTCATTGGGCAGTAAAGTTGAAGGGTGCCTGACAGCTCTAAAAAGGGAAATCACAGAAGTTGGAAAGAAAAAGATAGGTACAGAGAAGGTAACTACAAAGGAATTGTCACAAAACTAGTGAGTGGAAGGGTTAGAAAGAAGTGGATGTGGCATTGTTTTGAACAACTTCTGTTTATTACAGTTTTAAACACAGCAAACATTTTAAAACCCCAAAATCACCCTAAAAAGAAGTAATTAATATATTCCTTGCCGCAGTAAATGATAATAATACTAACATTGGCACACAATTTCAAACAATTTATTCCTGTGACTTAGGTCGGTTGAAGAGTTGAACACCCCAACCAGTACACACATAAGTGGTTTTCAGAACATTCATGAACAAGACTGCCTCAACAGATCTATACTCAAGGCAGCCCGAACTACGTGTCTGTTTACTAAAAGAACAAAAGTGCTTGCATCAAATATCAGAGGTGCAATAGCCAAATCCAGTTCACGCTAAAATACATCGGCCAAGTGTTTCAGCAGCGCGTGACATGTTCGAATACCAGCAGGAAGTCATTATTAACCACTTATAAAAACATAACAATATTCAATGGCAGCTGCACCGACATCGATACCGATCAAAAGGTTAACGCGTCGTTGCGGCGAGACTCGTGCTGCAGGAAGGTGAGCCGAGTCATCGACCCTTGCAGACGGACGGCTGGATAACAAGAAGCTCGCGATGTGGCTGGCAGGGACCGTTTGGAGGCAGGCGGCGCCAGACTCGCATCGCGCTCGGCGCCGTGCCGCAGCCAAGTCCCGACGAGGCGGCGCGGGAATTCAAGTCGCCGCAACTCGAGACAACTTATTGTCGGCACAGAAACCATGAGCAACAGAAGAAATGCCTTAGCTTATCGATAAAAGAAGCGTGTCCAAGAAAAAAATCAAAGAAGGTTAGGAGTACGGAAATACAAGCCCCTTAGGAATGAAATGAACAGGAAGTGCACTGAAGCTAAGGCAGATGGCTGAGTGAAACATGTGAAGAAATGGGAAAAGAAATGATTGTCGGATGGACTGACTCAGCGTAAAGGAAACTCAAAGCATCGTTCAGTGAAGTTAAAGGCAATGCCTGTAACATTAAGAGTTTAACTGGAATTTCACGGATAGATGTAAAAAATACATTGAAGGCCCCTATGAGATGACGTGGCAGAAGAAGAAACGAGTCGATATAGAAGACATGGATGATACAGTATTATAATGGGAGTTAAGAGATCTGGGAGGCTTATGATCGAATCACGTTGGTGTGTAGAATGTATAGCACTGGCGATGTATCATCCGCGGAAAAATATCATCCACGGAATTCCGAAGACAGAAGAGTGGACTAGTGCGAGAAATAGGGCACAATCAGCTTAACAGCTTATGCAACCGAGTTTCTGACAAGAATATTATATAGAAGACTTTTTAGATGACGATCAGTTTGGCTTTAAGAAAGGTATAGACACGAGAGAGGCACTTCTGATGTTACGGCTGGTGATAGAAGCAAGAATAAAGAAACGTCTATACACGTTCTTAGGATTTGTCGGCCTGGAAAAGGCGTTAGACAATGTCAGACGGTGCAAGACGTTCGAAATTCTGAGAAAGGTAGGGATAAATTATAGAGAAGGGCGGCTAGTATACAGTATGTACTTGAGCCAATGATGAACAATATGAGTGGAAGACCAAGAATGAAGTTGTTGATGTTGTTGTGGTCTTCAGTCCTGAGACTGGTTTGATGCACCTCTCCATGCTACCCTATCCTGTGCAAGCTTCTTCATCTCCCAGTACCTACTGCAACCTACATCCTTCTGAATCTGCTTAGTGTATTGATCTCTTGGTCTGCCTCTACGATTTTTACCCTCCACGCTGCCCTCCAATGCTAAATTTGTGATCCCTTGATGCCTCAAAAAGAAGAAAGAGAAAGAAGACCAAAAATGCACAAACAGAAAAAAGAAAGAAGTGCTTGGGTTAAATAGTTTGGGTAAGACAGGCTCAAATGGCTCTGAGCACTATGGGACTTAAGTTCTCAGGTCATCAGTCCCCTAGAACTTAGAACTACTTAAACCAAACTAACCTAAGGACATCACACACATCCATGCCCGAGGCAGGATTCGAACCTGCGACCGTAGCGGTCGCGCGGTTCCAGACTTTAGCGCCTAGAACCGCTCGGCCACTCCGGCCGGCGGGTAAGACAGGGATGTAGTCTTTTGCCTCTACTGTTCAATCTGTACATGGAACAAGCAAGGTGCAAGAGTGTAATTAAAATTCAGAGTGAAAGGATATCAGTGGTAAGATTCACTGATGTCACGGCTCTCCTCCATGAAAGTGAGAAACTACAGGATACATTGATAGGAATGAACAGTCAAATGGGCGCAGAGTATGGATTGAGAGTAAATCGAAGGAACACGAAAGTAATTAGCAGCAGCAGAAATGACAACAGCGAGGAAGTAAACATCAGGATTGATGGTCACATAGTAGATGAAGTTAAAGAATTCTGCTACCTAGGCAGCAAGATAATGCATGATGGACGCAGAGCCGGCCGGGGTTGGCCGAGCGTTTCTACGCGCTACAGTCTGGAACCGCGCGACTGCTACGGTCGCAGGTTCGAATCCTGCCTCGGCCATGGATGTGTGTGATGTCCTTAGGTTAGTTAGCTTTAAGTAGTTCTAAGTTCTAGGGGACTGATGACCACAGCAGTTAAGTCCCATAGCGCTCAGAGCCATTTGAACCATTTGAACCATTTGAACCATGGACGCAAAAAGGACATAAAAAGCAGACTATCGCTGGAGAAAAGGATGTTTCTCGCCAAAAGAAGTCTATTGGTATCAAACATAGGTCTTAATTTGACTAAGAAATTTGTGGGAACGTGCGTTAGGAGCACAGGAATTTATGACAGTGAAACATGGATTGTGGGAAAACCGGAACAGAAGACAATCGAATGATTTCAGTTGTAGTGCTACCGAATAAATTTGAAAATTACGTGGACTGATAAGATATGCAACGATGAGGTTCTCCGGAGAACTGGCAAGCTAAAGAATGTATGGAAAACACTGACAAGAATAATGGACATGATGATAGGTCATCTGGCAACACATCAAGGAATAGCTTTCAGGGTGCTAGAGGGAGCTATAGAGGGTAAAAATTGTAGAGGAAGACAAAGAACGGAATACGCCCAGCAAATAATTGAGGACATCTGGGATGAAGGGGTTTACAGGAGAGGAACTCGTGGCGGCTAGCATCAAACTGGTGAGAAGACTGATGGATTGATGACTCAAGGAAAAAAAAAAAGAATAATAATTTCTTGCCACGTTCCTACAGAATGTATGTTATTGCTCCATCTCCAGTGGCGTCTACAATTAAGTACGGTACTGTATGCTTACTCTTGCTCTATTTCACGCCCGAACTGTACCTGAAAGGCTCAACTGGTGCTTCTGTTTGTGCATTTTTGGTCTGCTTTCCAACATAAAATTTCTCCCCGTTACACGTAAGTTAATGGGACAGGTTATATATTTTATATGCTTGTGTTTATAATCATGTTTAGCAAAATTATTTGAAAGTCATGTGCTGTGTACAAAAAAATTATTATATGCTTGCTTTGGATAAGTTAGCTGTTTCTCTATATTCATCTCTACGAGCCGTTAACGACCAAAGATAAAGGTAAGGAATGATATTGTACGGCCAGATATCTTCTAGATAAGAATAAGATAACACCATTCATTTCTAAGAACTGTTTGAGAGACGTCTGACCTAGAGTGACTATGTACGTCGTATGTGTCTTGTATTTTTTCCTATCTGAGCCCCGGCTGTCATCTATATTCCACCCCACCCCCCTCTCCCAAACATGATTCTACTGTGTTCGTTTAAACAGTACATTTCTGCCAGCGCCACAAAGATTCATCCGCACACGGAGTATTCCTTGTAAAATCTGTAGCGATAATTCCCGAACATTTCACTCAGCTGACGAAGAGATTACAGAGCTCCAGGCCCCCAGCTCTGCGTAGAAGACTCTCTGGCTGCTAGCCCAGCAAAGAACGACCTGAAGATTTATAGCTCTACGTGCGACTTGGTTGGTGAGAAGAAGTGGCTCACTCCACGAAACGATGCTACCGCGACACTCCTGTACTACAGACGAATGGCGAGAGCCTTCTAACGGAGATGCCGTCTTGGTAGTTCGCATTTCTTGCTCTGCAGTTCGTTATGAATACTCTCTGCCTCAGTACAACTGTTGTTACTGTGAAGAATAAGGAAATTCTTGTATATCGGTATGTGTTATTTACTTATGACTGCCAACATGCATTACGCAGCAACATTTGTGATTTGAGGAATGTGTTGCAAGGACTCATCTCCGAGTACAATCTAAATTTAATTTGATTCCGAGCAACATAGTAGATACAACAAAAGGTAGAGTAAACTTCATCATATGATTACCGAGTAGTAACTGTTCATGCATCATGTGCTGCACTTGTCTACCGAGCTAACGTCAGCGACGTTCAACAATCGACATGCTACACATTAGTCATTAAACACTAATGCTCGTCCAATTGAGGGACTTCACTCTCCTGAGCACTTTTAGTCCATCTAAGATTAGTGTTGTTTACTTGATGGTAGTCCAATCACTAGGTTGCTTTCCCTTCCTGCCTTTAAGTTTGTGGGCGATACTGATGAAGAAGGAAGAAAGGAAGATTAGAGTTTCGACTTCCCGTCGATAACGAGGTCATTAGAGACGAGTGACATGATAAAACAATATGACAAACTAGACGGTTGTGTGATTAATGGAACTGTCTGCCCTGATTCTATTTTATATTGAATAACTGGTCTCTCCGTCCAGTCTTCGCTTGTCTCGACCAATGTAGCACTGAACTCCGTCTCACCTAGCAGGCGTTCCAGTTAGCTCAATAAATCTTTTGTTATTTGGCAAGAAGGGAATGTTACAGCCCAGAAGACAGTGCAAGACGTCAGTAGAGCTAACAAGCTTTTGGCTGCTATAATAATCTGTAGCTGTTGGGCTGGCCAAGAGACAGATCGCTCCTCCTGCGAAATTCTCACTCCAACTGCAGCGGTGCCCGGCTGCCGCACTTTCACTCTCACCATGGGAGAAGAAAAACTTTCGCAATAATCTGATCCTTGATGCCGACTTTCCCGTGATAAAGCAGCGCTGACCAGCCTGGAACCCACCAGTTATCTGGGAAAAGTGTTATAGGTGAAAACATCTTTTTTGAGCAAAGAGGTGGACTTGTAAAACTTATTTGTTGCGCACTGGCCGAATGCGCGACATGTTTACTGGAATTTTTGTACAGAGTCCCATATCGTACATCGTTCATCGCACGTGCCCCACTGGTCCAATAGCAGACAATGCAGGACCTGTAAACCCCTAGCTGGTGGTCGCTGAACAGGTTGTCGTCACTTGCTCCAGACAGCCTAATCCGTCGAGAACTTTATAGAGATAACTGCTTAAGTCTGTTATATATTTCAACCAAAGCGTCTTGAGCCCTAAGCTGTACAAGTGCTACATTTGTTTTGTAAATAAAAGCCGCCTTCTTTTGCTACACTGTAATTTATTTCTCCCAGACGCCTTTCGCCTTTTTTTTACTCTAAGCAGTCTTCAGTGGCATCTGCATCTCCTGTCATCTGGTCTGGAGCTCTCACTAGCATTTCATTTCCGAAACATAAGCACATTTCTATGTTCCTTACTCTATCCTTACATTGTTCACCTTATTTTTGTGGTACACTATTACTCTCGTGCCACTAGTTACAGATATTTGTTCGAAAACTATGAACTCACCTCTTCAAAAGCACAATTTTAGAACAAATATCTATAACTAGATGCAAAAAAGTAGTAGTTTAACACAAAAATAAAGCTAAACCTGATGAAAAATGTGAAGGGAAAATTTCGGAATACACAAATGTGCTTAGGTTTCGGAAATGAAGTGGCAGTGAGATCTGCAGACCAGCTGAGAGAAAACGCAGATGCCAACAAACTATGCCACTGAAGATGCCTTAGAGTAAAAAAAAGGCGAAACGTGTCTTGTAGAAATAAATTACACGGCAGCAGGAGAAAACGGCTTTTGTTTACAAGACAAATATTTGCGTGCTTGCTGCGGAGGATGGCCACTCAAACAAATTTGTTAAGTGCAACATCATTTCTCAAGCGTTTTCGCTTATTACAGGCATCATAGCTGGAAGACTGCAAGTAGTTACAAACTACGGTATGCACACACTTTATTCAATATGTAAACGTCACTACAGATATTCGAATTTAGATTATGACATGTCCGATATGCCTGACATCGTTGGCGATGATGTGGTCCAGACGAGTAGCTAAATTCTGCATGACCTGCTGAACTGTCGGAAAATTGATGCTGTCGATGACCTCCTCCTGAATGGCTGTTTTCAGCTCAACAATGGTTTTGGAGCTATTCCGGTACATCTCGTCGTTAATATAGCACCACAAAAAGGAGTCACATGTGTTCAGATCGGGAGAATAAGGCGGCCAATCGAAGCACAAGTCAATGGCCTCTGGGTACTTCAGAGCGAGAATGTGGTCCCCATAGACCATCAAAACATCAAACACTCTTGTGCTTCGATGGGATCGAGCTGAGCCTTGTGTGAACCACATATTGTCGAAATCAGGGTCACGTTTGATAATGGGTATGAAGTCATGTTCCAATAACTTCACCTACCGTACTGTCAAGGAATATCTCACCGATTATTCTGTGATTGCACATCGCACAGTCACCCGTTGAGGGTGAAGAGACTTTTGATCGTGAAATTCGGATTCTCAGTCTCCAAAATTGCGCAAATTTCCCTTCTTGACGAACCCATCCAGATGAAAGTGAACTTCTACAAGGCGTGTGCGCATGCGCATACTCATTCCCATCAGCCACCGCGTCCTAACGCAAACCGTTCTGAAATTACGACGATTTTATTTCATATAGTTCAATAACTGACACCCTGTATGTGTGATGAAAGAGTCACCAACATTACTTACAAAGCTGTATAGTGGAAATCAAATAGGGTGTAATTGAACATTGACGTGACAGAAGTTATGGGATGGTGACATGCACGTATACAGATAGCGGTAATATTGCGTACATAAGGTATAAAGGGGTCGGGCACTGGCGGAGCTGTCTTTGTATTCACGTGATTCATGTGAAAAGATTTCGTAAGTGCTTATGGCCTCACGACGTGAATTAACAGAATTGTTGGGGGGAAGGGGGGCATGAGACAATCTCGCTACTGAAATCAGTACTCCGAGATCACAGTGTCAAGAATGCACCAAATTTCAGGCATTAGCTGTCATCACGGGCAAGGCAGTGGCATTGCGGCCTTCACTTACAGCAGCGTTTGCGTAGTCAGTGTTAACAGATAAGCAACAGTACGTGATATAATCCCAAAAATCTGTATGCGACATGCGAGGAAAGTATCTGTTAGGACAGTTCGGCGAAATTTGGCGTTAATGGGCTATGGCAGTAGACGACGGAGGCGAGTGCCTTTGCTAAATTTGGGACAACGCCTTCATCACCTCTCCTGGACTTTTGACCACATCGGTTGAATCCTAGCTGACTTGAACACGGTGGCCTGCTCAAATGAGTCCGATTTCACTAGCTAAAAGATGATGGAAGGGTTCGTTTATAGCGCAGACCCCTCTAAGCCGTGGGTCCAAGTTGTCAACAAGGGACTGTGTTTACATGGAATGTACTGGGTTCTCTAGTGAAACTGAACCGATAATTGACGGGAAATGATTATGTTCGACTAGCTGGAGACCATTTACAGCCGTTCATTGACTCCGTGTTCTCAGAGAATAATGGAATTTTTATCGATGACAGTGCGCCATATCATCATGTCACAATTCGCGACTGGTTTGAAGACCATTCTGGACAATTAGAGTGACTGATTTGGTCATCCAGATCGCCTCACATGAATTCCATTAGAGATTTATGAAATATAATGAAGAGGTCAGTTCGTACAGAAAATCCTGTGCCGGCATCATTTAGCAATTACGTACGGCTCTAGAGGAAGCATGACTCCATATTTCTGCAGGGGACATCTAACGACTTGTTGAGTCCATCTAACGTCGGCAACAGGAGGTAGGACACGATATTTGGAGGAACTCCACGACTTTTATCACCTCATTGTATGTCACACACAGATACACTACTGGCCATTAAAATTGCTACACCAAGAAGAAATGCAGATGATAAACGGGGATTCATTGGACAAATATATTATACTAGAACTGACATGTTATTACATTTTCACGCAATTTGGGTGCATTGATCCTGAGAAATCAGTGCCCAGAACAATCACCTCTGGCCGTAATAACGGCCTTGATACGCCTGGGCATTGAGTCGAACAGAGCTTGGATGGCGTGTACTGTCGTGTACAGGTACAGCTGCCCATGCAGGTTCCACACAATACCACAGTTCATCAAGAGTAGTGACTGGCGTATTGTGACGAGCCAGTTGCTCGGCCACCATTGATCAGACGTTTTCAGTTGTTGAGAGATCTGGAGAATGTGCTGGCCAGGACAGCAGTCGAACATTTTTTGTATCCAGAAAGGCCCGTATAGGACCTGCAACATTCGGTCGTACATTATCCTGCTAAATTGTAGGGTTTCGCAGGGATCGAATGAAGGGTAGAGCCACGGGTCGTAACACATCTGAAATGTAACGTCCACTATTCAAAGTGCTATCAATGCGAACAAGAGGTGACCGAGACGTGTAACCAATGACGCCCCATACCATCACGCCGGGTGATACGCCAGTATGGCGATGACGAATACACGCTTCCAATGTGCGTTCACCGCGATGTCGCCAAACATGGATGCGACCATCATGATGCTGTAAACAGAACCTGGATTCATCCGAAAAAATGACGTTTTGCCATTCCTGCACCCAGGTTCGTCGTTGAGTACACCATCACAGGCGCTCCTGTCTGTGATGAAGCGTCAAAGGGTAACGGCAGCCATGGTCTCCGAACTGATAGTCCATGCTACTGCAAACGTCGTCGAACTGTTCGTGCAGATGGTTGTTGTCTTGCAAACGTCCCCATATGTTAACTCAGGCATCGAGACGTGGCTGCACGATCAGTTACAGCCTTGCGGATGAGATGCCCGTCACCTCGACTGCTAGTGATACGAGGCCGTTGGGATCCAACACGGCGTTCCGTATTACCCTCCTGAACCCATCGATTCCATGTTCTGCTAACAGTCATTGGATCTCGACCAAAGCGAGCAGCAACGTCGCGATACGATAAACCGTAATACTCCGATCTTTATCAAAGTCGGAAACGTGATGGTACGTATTTCTCCTCCTTACACGAGGCATCACAATAACGTTTCACCGGGCAACGCCGGTCAACTTCTGTTTGTGTTTGAGAAATCCGTTGGTAACTTTCCTCATGTCAGCGCGTTGTAGGTGTCGTCACCGGCGCCAACCTAGTGTGAATGTTCTGAAAACCTAATCATTTGCGTATCACAGCGTCTTCTTCCCGTCGGTTAAAGTTCGCTTTTGTAGCACGTCATCTTCGTGGTGTAGCAATTTTAATGGCCAGTAGTGTAAATGTAATCATGAAGTGCATACAAACACTTAAACTTACTTCAGTCCGAGTCATACATGTAGTAGCTTGAAGATACAGGTACATACTCTCAATATAGTACCAAAGAGATTTAATGAAAAATATCAAAACCAACGTATGTCATCAAAACCAAAGTATGTCATCACAGATCAACAATCCTATTATCAAGTCACAGGTTGGCAGCAGTTATACATAACAAGATAAATGGCATTCTTCGATAGCACTATGATTAGGTTAAGGATTGTTTGGACGCCAACACACATCGATGTTGTTATATCTAACTGCTGCCAAACTTTAATGAGATAATATGGCCGTTGTTCTGTGATGACGTTTGAACCTTTTGCTTTGAAATTCTTTCATTATACCATCTTCTCCAGCATACTGACGTACATACCTGTACCTTATCTTCTACTCATGACACTAACTGTGTAAATGGCACTGAACTCAGTTTTAGTGTCTGTATGCACTTCATTACTACATTTATGTACATAAATGGCTCTGAGCACTACGCGACTTATAACGTCTGAGGTCATCAGTCGCCTAGAACTTAGAACTAATTAAACCTAACTAACCTAAGGACATCACACATCCATGCCCGAGGCAGGATTCGAACCTGCGCCCGTAGCGGTCGCTCGGTTCCAGACTGTAACGCCTAGAACCGCACGGTTATTCCGGCCGGCTTTATGTACATAGAACACACGATTACGCCCTGCTTTTATGTTAACGTAGTTTTCATTTCTCATGGTAAATCTTCGTAGATACCGTAGGGGATTCTCGCTTCACACTTACAACGTGTTTTAGGTGACTGTGTATACCACATTATTTTTCGTTTTGTTTTACTTATAGCCCTCCAGTTATGTTGCTTATAATAAATGAAACCAGTTGAGAAATAAAATTGCACATGTACATCTGAAGGCTCAAGACGCTTTACTTCAAATAATCTGTAGAGCTTGGCCATTCTTCCCACGGAGCTCCAGGGGCTAGTCGCCAGTGGCTTTTCGACCCCTCCTACCATGTGACCCATCGAAGCCCCTATTAGTTTCTCGCAACACAAGTACAGGACAAGCAATTAACCACACAGACAGAGAAAATTTAATATGTATGTTACTGGGTTGATCGTTGCTGTCAATAATATCACCCATATTAATAGCATGAGACATTCACGAACTGGTCGGAACATGGTACACATTAAAATAAGCTGAATCGATGCCAATGACGCAAGAGACGTGTCAGCCCAGCACTTGAGTGATGCATTTAAACAGACATGGTAAACAGTCATATATATTGACCACAAACACGTAATGTGGCGTAGCCTGTTACATTCTATTTGGAGCTAACCAACATACAATTGGAGCAGAAACTTAGCAAGAAAGAGCCTTGGTAAAGGTCAAGAGAAATACTAGAAATAGTTACTACGTGAGATAAAGTGTGCGTAACTCATCCAGCTCCTTTTTCGGAAGAGTGTCATAACTGATAGTTGCTTTAAAAATAGGTAACAGCCAAGACACGTGCACTGGAAGAAGCCGAGGCTGGGACAGCACAAACTATTTATTGCAGGAGCATGGATAGCTTCGTCCTGCCTATCGCTGAAGGTGCCACCAGGAACATCTTTAAGAAATCACGAGCAAAATAACCGCAGGTGTCTTCCTGGACAAAGGCAGTACCAATACGAGGGGCTATCAAGTACAGGCAGGAGGAATGAACGCAGAGCCGGCCGCGGTGGCCGAGCGGTTCTAGGCCCTTCAGTCCGGAACCGCACGACTGCTACGGTCGCAGGTTCGAATCCTGCCTCGGGCATGGATGCGTGTGATGCCCTTAGGTTGATTAGGTTTAAGTAGTTTTAAGTTCTAGGGAACTGAAGACTGCAGATGTTAAGTCTCATAGTGCTCAAAGCCATTTGAGCCATGAACGCAGAAATACAAAGGATGGTGAATCCCACGCTAGTGCTGTCACGGAGTACCTCTGACCAATAAGTGAGACCGGCTGGGATTGTGGCAGCATCTGTCGTCAGTTTTGTGAATGCGGACGCCCATCACATTAGGCATTGGCCGGCAGAAAGAGGATCCCCGACCAACCTAACAAGTGCAGCGGTTACGATGTGTTACAGCCTGCAACGGTCTGGCCCTCCAGTTCAAAAGCTGCGGGGGACTGAAATGGCGTCAGTTCAATGAAGAAGGGTAGGTATGGCATCTCTGTGGCTAGAGGTAGCTGTGGCTTGAAATTCAAAGCAATGTCTTGGCAGTCGGTGCAGAATTTTGCCATTTAGCAAATTATCAGCAGTAACTAATTCATGGTCTTCTAAATCACTCGCCCCACAAAACAATTGTTTTCTGTTTGGATAAGCAGCTCTGGGCAACAGATGACATATTATTAAATTCGTAATTTCATTAGAATCTGCAACGAAAATGTAAACTAAATTCTATTTAACAACTGTCAGGTGCCTGAACAGGACTGCAGTCATTGCTTCTGCACACCTCGTCGTAGACCAGTGTAAAAATGCGCAAACTGTTGTGTAATAATTTCACATGAAAACTTCATATGTGTGTAACCCTAAAAACAGTGCGTATCTATCATCCATACAGCGTGTTAACTGGATTGTCTGTGTAATCTTCAGGGCAGTTTGTAACGTGTCTGGGTCCCGGTCCCGCCCCCTTCCCCACCCTTCCCCCCCCCCCCCTTCATCCCCCCCCCTCTTATAACTTGTTTATCAAATGACCATGCTGCATGAGCGAAATCTGATCGAAAACTCAGACAATACTTTTGATTAGTGGGGAAAATTAATTCTACAGATAACTTACACCACTTTGTTCATAAGTAAGTGTCGATTAAACCTAATATATTGGCGCAATTCGCACACAATGGAGACAGTGACAATTACCACGAAATATTCAATAACGCACATAAAATCAAAGACATTATTTCTAAATACTATACTAGTCCAGTTGGACAAATTCTGTTCATTAACTATTTATGAGAACAGAAAATTGCCGGCCGCGGTGGTCTAGCGGTTCTAGGCGCTCAGTCCAGAACCGCACGACTGCTACGGTCGCAGGTTCGAATCCTGCCTCGGGCATGGATGTTTGTGATGTCCTTAGGTTAGCTAGGTTTAAGTAGATCTAAGTTCTAGGGGACTGATGACCTCTGATGTTAAGTCCCATAGTGCTCAGAGCCATTTGAACCATTTGAACAGAAAATTGTTCTGTACCTTATCCATATAAAAGGGTGCTGTCGAGATAGTTTGCACATGACACCAACAGAATCACTGTATGAGTTAAACTAAGTGTTTACTATGGTCTTAAATTACTTAAGAATAATACGAGGGTTGGAACTTCAATAGTGGCAATTAATTATTTACAGTTCGTGCAAAATAGATACGTGTTTCAAAGTAATACTGACCTTCAAAGTAGTCACCAGCATTGTGTATAACCCATTGCCAGCGATGTTGAAGTCGTAATACTTCTAGCAGTGCCAGTTATGTTGACAGTTAGAGCGGCGCGTTCTATTGCCCGACGAATTTGTAGCAGTTCTGAAGCGAATGCCGTGAAGTGTTTCCTTCAGTTTAGAAATTGAGTTGAACTTACGAGGGGTCAAGTCAGGGGAGTGCAGTAGCTGGTATAGCACGTAGCAGCCCCATCAGTCAAAAAAATCAGTAACAACGGTACGTGCTTCAGCATTGTCCTGCAAAATGATGGTCAGGTCCTGCAGAAAGTGTCATTATTTCTGTCTCTATGCTGTTCAATTTTGGAACAAAACCTACGACCAGCAAGAGGCAGTGTAGTGGCCAGGCAAGAAAGGTAAGCGGACTGTGGCCAGTACGCCCCGTGTTGATGTGATGAGATGTGAGAGGAGGGGGGAGCACTGCCCGGGCTTCAGTATTGCAGCGTGTTGGAAAGACCCAGAGTAGGGGCGGATGAGAGGTTACGTTGAGTTTGGAGAAGGGCAGCATTATGGCCGGGAACGGGCTACGTTAGAATTTAAAAATTACACTATTCCCCTTATGCACAGACTTTTATGAATGATTCTTTTAATACTTTGTACAGAAGTGAGAAAGCATAGTTTTCTCCGCGTATACACAAAATATTATATTATCCTGATATTATTTGAAGCATGATGAGAGGACATGGGGACAAGGGAGTGGGAACCACTGAGCCCGTAGAAGCAAATACAATAACATGTTTTATTTCTTAGAACCATTATTGTGTACACGCTAGCGACAAGTTCTCTTGACCATGTAAGAGTGAAAGAGCATATATTTTGGGGAAAACAAGAAGCCGTCGTCGGCTTTAAAACCTTACTTCCTCGTATAAACAAATATATATTACTTAATTCTTTCAGATAAAACAACCCCCTTCGTCATGAGTTACTTAATGTGACCAGTTACAAAATGTTTCGTTAAATCTTTACGCTCCGGCAGTATGTTCAACATCCAAAGCTTAAACTTTACGTTTTAACTCAAAAAGTCGCAAGCGCTATTAAAAAATTACCTACCCAAAAAGCAACAAGGGCCAACCAAATACTGTTTTATGAACAATGAAGGTAAATTGATTAAATAATTTAAAACAAACGTCCACTAACATCAAATACACGGCAGCCCAGAAACCGACCCACACTACTGAGACAGCTAGCCCGGCTTACGCCCCTACTAGGTTCCTCTATACAAATGGGCCGTCGCCCCACAGAACAAGAGCGTAACTAGAAGCAAATATGTGTTCTAAGGCAGACAAACAAAAGTAAGTTTCCAAGACTGATAACAGTATTAAGAGACACGAGGCTAAAACACGTACATATTGCCCCCACAGCCTCGTCTTTTAACCAACAACTGTAGTTAATATGGTCGAGTGCACAATGAAAATTACTGCACAGCTACGTGCCGACATTTTGGCTCTGCCTTGAATGAGAATATTAATTACAAGATCGCAACTAGTGAGAGCACGAAAAGAAATACTGCATAGTCAGTTTTGCTAGCGGCGAGTATCTGGAAAACATGAGAAATGGCTACTCCCCCAATGGACAGTCATTCACTGCACAGAAGGTACGACGTAATCGAAATGATTACCAGCAAACATCCTGCTCGGCAAATACCGTTAACCTCCTTGGAGAAATATCAGCAGAGTATTCAGTGAACCGGTAGGTGCGCTTCATCTTTAAACTCTTAAGGAGCAATGCCAGTGATTTGTCATCAGGAAAGTAGCAGCTTTAGAATCCTAAACCGTTAATAAGCTACAGTAGGTCTTCAACCCGGATTGTCACATTTTAGCTAGCGGCGAGGACGCAATGACAGTAAGGTAATATAGCGTCGTAGCTCACCGCTTAACATCCATTTCGACCAGTTACAACACTGTCAAGAAATGCGAAGCACAGTTTAACCGGTACGCTAGCCATTCGTAGAACTGTGTAGTACAGACGTGCTGGGGCACCCGCAGGTGAACAACAGGGAATAGACAGGCTCACTCGCATTTTCTCGATGGCGCCCAGACACACCATCGTCGGTGGCAATCCTCCTGTTCCTCTAGAACGCGTCCTGCATATGCCCAGTGTAACATCCACGAGATACATTTTAGCTACAGTGCGACGAGAGGAAATTATACCTCTAGCAGTTATAAACATTATCTATCCGACATATAGGAAAACAGTGAAATAAAACAAAAGATAATAAATATTAATTATTTATATAATATTTATGATGTAATTGGACATATCGATATGTATCATACAAAGACAATGATAATTGTAAATTCCTTTTATGATCTGAGTTTGTCTTTCTTTGTTTTTACCTTTTGTTGGTTGGCTTTTGAAGACTGCGGACGCAAGACGCATATCGCACAGCGGTCTGTTAAGAAATTGTAATTATTTGTTAATTATTACTTGAGAATAGAGTTCATTATTATTATAAATATGAGTGAACAATTATTTGTAACTTTAATTCCTCTCTCAATAAGCATTATCTGTGTTAATTATTTCTTTCCTCTGCAAGAAGCGCAGCCATTGATGATAGCGATTTATATCGCGTTTTTATCTGCGTTTCTTACGAAAGTATCAAAGGTTTGCTTGATGAAAATTAATCTAAATAGTGCACAATATGAAAGTAAAGTTTAATAAGCATTTCAAATACTTATCCTGTTAAAAGGAAATTTGCTCTAACAATAGAAAGTCTCTATCAATTGTCTGCTGCCATCTTAACAATTATCCCAGCGGCAAATTTAAATTACACAACTCTGCAGACATAAATGCCGAAGGTAATAAAAGTGTCTAAAAATAATTGTGAGCCGGTGGTCCCGAACTCATTTTAATGGAAATAATTCGAATGAGATCGGTTCTTTAAAAACAGTGCTCATAGCACGATCCATATAACAAACTTTTCTTGCTGATGTATGGAGCCGAAATTAATTACGCACGAGTTGCGAAGAATATTGTTTCAGGTAACATACGTCAGTGTTGTGCGCGGCTGATATTCGGTGGTTTTAATGATCATTTTGCTGAAGATAACGGTTTCCATCATAATCAATAGTTGTATAGAATCTGTTGTACGAACTGTGATTTAGTGACACACAGCTTACAGAAAACGCTTTAATACAACGCTAACTTGGAGTTCTTTAGCAACTCTACCAAATTTTTAGCAGGGAGAAAAAATTTTTTAGTAATTACTCACTGTAATGAAATACGATTATCATTTTCATTTACAAATTAGTTAAATACCAAACCACTGAGTAACAGAGCGAACGCCACACCAACAGCAACCCGCGCTTCACAGTCGTCCCCGTCCTGGCCGCTGACTTTACATATAGTATCGCCACTAGCGCCCTAGTTCGTGGCAGCACGCTCCCCGTCAGCGGATGCGCTGACCACTTAATTTCCTCCCTCGTGAATGAGGTGCGCTCCCGTCACGGAACCTGGAACTCAGTGGTGCGTGGAAACACACTCTATGCGCAAGTATCGATAGAGCAGTATCACTAATTAATAAAAATTGTGGTATTATAATTTTTGTAAGGTAACAATTTTAGTATCGTCATGCTGCAGGGCCACGGTGAATAAAGTTACAAATTGACTGGGCTCCTGCACTTGTACCGTGTAATATTTTTATAAAACACATAATTTTCCTACGCATGAAATACGATGATAAAATAATAATAAAAGTAAACAAAAAGCGTATGTCATATATGCTTGAATTTAATTTTAAATCTATGAAATTTTCAAAGGGGCAGCCAAGCTTAAAATAGCTACAATTAGTCAGGCACGTGACGAAGTTTTCAAAGAGCAACGTTCGTGGTCTTTCGTCTTTATTGTTTGGCTGGTAAGTTTGGTTTTTGGCGAGTTTGTGTGGCCAGAGAGCCGCTGGGCTTTAGTGTAACTCAGGAATTAGAACTATTTCGATGTGCTGCAGTTCAAGATTAGAAATATCTTGTGTGCATCAATTAGGGGCTGAGGAATTCTGTGAGACTCGGATCACTATTGGGAAGATAGCCGCGCGATCAACAACTGGAAGCAGTTAATACCATAAATTATCTGGGAGTACGTATTAGGAGTGATTTAAAATGGAATGATCGTATAAAGTTGATCGTCGGTAAAGTAGATGCCAGACTGAGATTCATTGGAAGAATCCTAAGGAAATGCAGTCCGAAAACAAAGGAAGTAGGTTACAGTACACTTGTCCGCCTACTGCTTGAATACTGCTCAGCAGTGTGGGATCCGTACCAGATAGGGTTGATAGAAGAGATAGAGAAGATCCAACGGAGGGCAGCGCCCTTCGTTACAAGATCATTTAGTAATCGCGAAAGCGTTACGGAGATGATAGATAAACTCCGGTGGAAGACTCTGCAGGAGAGACGCTCAGTACGGGCTTTTGTTGAAGTTTCGAGAACATACCTTCACCGAGGGGTCAAGCAGTATATTGCTCCCTCCTACGTATATCTCGCGAAGAGTCCATGAGGATAAAATCAGAGAGATTAGAGCCCACACAGAGGCATACCGACAATCCTTCTTTCCACGAACAATACGAGACTGGAATTGAAGGGAGAACCGATAGAGGTACTCAAGGTACCCTCCGCCACACACCGTCAGGTGGCTTGCGGAGTATGGATGTAGATGTAGATGTAGATCATTGCTCGACAGTTTTTTCTTTCGTAGTTCTATTGTGTTCACGTACTACTTAGGTGAAGCCATGACTGACAATGGATTTTGTGTGAACTGAATAAACACATCGTTGATACCAATCTTTTGTTTCTGGGCCACATTACAAACCTTATGGATCACGTTCGATATGTGCGCTCTTGTGAAGTTCACAGTTTTTTATTAATTTGTTTCTATATTCACTGATATTTCTAGGCAAAATGAAGTTGCCTCATGA
Source organism: Schistocerca americana (assembly GCF_021461395.2). Taxonomy (NCBI): domain Eukaryota; kingdom Metazoa; phylum Arthropoda; class Insecta; order Orthoptera; family Acrididae; genus Schistocerca; species Schistocerca americana. The sequence goes on along the minus strand of NC_060123.1, from coordinate 168,473,140 downwards.
ATAATCATTGATAATAAAAGCTTAAAGAAACTCGACCGATCCTCTTTTTGTACATATGTGCCCCTTTCAGTTGTAATGTCGTGTACAATGAGTTAATGCTGACGACGATTAATTTCTCATATTTAATTTGCTACCGAATATCGTTCTAGTTGCATGATCTCTCTCTCTATTGCACTCAGACTTGTACTGGATCTAAGTTACGTTTACCTACATAGAGAAAACTCATCAGCTTCGCAAGTAAAAGCATAGAATTTCAGTGTTGCGTGGGGTAATAATAACCGAAATGCAACGCCGTCTGCAACGCCACCAGACTGCAATATATAAGCAAGCACCAGAAACACTTCCACAAAATCAACCATGAAATGAAAAATTAGAAAAAGTGTAGTTTTAATCTGCCAGTATTATTGTATTTCAATTATTGTACTATTAATTTAATAGCGCTTTCATTCTGATTATTATCTTACTCATTGTCCTTGATTGGTATACTGAACGAACTGACTAAGGTGTTATTACTGAACGCTCTACGTCGTTTTCGTAGGAAACGAAAATGACGTTGTTTTGAAGTGTAGTGTTTCTTTAATTGGGGTGTTAAGTATTTATCAACAACTCTCCGTTCTATTACTACATGAAAGGTGCACTTGTACACTAACATAGTTCAGAAACAATGAATGAGGTTAATGATATGAGCGAGCGTTGTTACTTACCAGTTCTCAATGAAATTAACTGTGTATGTGTTACAAACGTTCTAAGCTAATAGAAGCGAGCAGTGGTGGGACTATAGTGTCGGCGTTTACGACAGAGGTCTAGTCGTCACCAAAACAATATGGTTAATTGCAGACGATTTTGGCACAGATCTTTTCGTAATCTGAGACTTAAGTCTCCTGCTCACGTACGTCACTTGCACTCTGTCTCGTAAAATATGTTTGGTCTCATACTGGCCAGCTTCTCGTCTTGAAAGATATCCACAACCACTCGATTTCGTGGCGTTGTTACCACCATTATTTACTCTCTGAGAAAGATATAAAAACACATAGCTTTCAATGGCATATGGCCCTCTATTAACAGTTTACACAAATTTACAAAAGTCGTTAAAGATTGTTTTAAAAATGCATAACGTATTCGAAAACATATTTTCTTATACTCAACAGTGATATTTCAGAGTTACAGAAAACACGTATTTGTTATACTGTTACAAATTGATGTGACAATCACGGTATATTACAGTTTATAGGAGTTAATAAAGGGTACCGAAAAAAGCCGACATACAAACTTCAGCAGCCAGTGTAACATAACTGACCAGTAGTGTGCAATTCGTGTCACAAAATTGCGAGGCTCTTCGAATGTTCTACTTCACTGCGGTCTGTCTGTTTTATGTGGACGTGTAACGACGGGCTTGCTAGCAGACGGCTTAATGTTGGAAACTTGCCAATACAGTTCGCTAATGGAACGATGGAGAAATGAGCGTCTATATTCCAACGTGCCTTAACTTCAAATCATTTCTACTTATGTCCTGAAGGAATACACTGTGGGAGTATTTTAACTGTATATCAAATACTCGGGTTTCACCACACGAGGGCCGTATATGTCCATCATTTTCTGCTTAAGATTCCGTGCGCGTCGTGAAAGGCACCATTTGGAATTCTATGTTCCCCCGAATGTATTGATCTGTAATTGCTTAAAGGATTTGTTTCCCCTCATGGATACCTTTGTGGCCTCCCTGTAGACAAATAGTAATCTGCATAGGAAATAAATAATATAACGTTGAGTTTATTGCCAAAGCCGTAAGAGTAATTCAGTAAATGTTTCTTCGATGGTTTTATGCAAAGTTAAACTAATTCATTACGGATTTTTATGTCTAATGAATGAGTTGAACCAAATTTAAAACAATCTCATGCATCGTAAATCCATCTTAAGTGTATCTTTTCTGAATTAGTTTTAAATTATTTATCCGGTGGCAGTTATCTGACAAATATCTGACAATATGGATGTTGGGTTACCAGCACAGTGTAGTTATGGAAAAGCAAAAAGAAATACCTCATCTTAAACGATCCTCGATACGAGCATTGATGGTCTTGTGTTCATTATCTACTTAATGCCATTTATTAGGAGTTGAAAAACCGAAAATTGAGAATTTTGTTGATCAGATCTTTGGATGTTTCCTGACGAATGTGTTAAGGGCAGTTTCCTTTTTTTGCCGTGTGAACTTCGGTATATGGCAGTGGTGAAGCATAAAAACCCGGAGGAATTAAATTATCGCATTTCAAGCAAAAAGAAATGTTAGGACACTATCGAAACGGTCTACCATTAATGAGTATGTATCTGAAACAATATGTAATATAATAACAAAGGAATCACAGTTATTGCTTATTAAGCAGAAAACACAGTTAGGAACGAAAATCATCAAAATTTTGAGATGAAGGTGCTGCAAAATGTATTTTAGGATGTACGAAGACCAGTTGACCAAAATAGTGCAGTGAAACTTACCCTGTAAAAGAAGTATTGTATTTAATGTTCTTTAAATTCGAGGAATAATATAATTAATCTGTAAGGGAACCTCGTCTTGAAATATGTATATAATGTCAGAAACTACATAATGAATGTTGATTGAAAGTCAAAGATTGGGTATACGAAAACTTTAAAGAATATATGCAAACCTCACTCAGTTTGTTTGTAAAATGAAGGATTCGGAAGCGAGTACTTCCACTTCTAGTAACTCACTTCAAATGTTGTCTATGAATAGTTAGGAGATATGTTTGACTGAGTGTAATTTGTCTCATTTATTGAATAATAATTGTTTTCGACAGTAAATGTGTTTGCATTCGTTGTAGAATCCTCTTTGTCATAACATATTAATTTTATTGCGTCACTTTTATATTGCAAATGATTGTGTCAGGAATTGTGAAGACGTCGATTGAAGGCAGAACGACCGATAGCGTATCGGATCATGCCGTTTAAATCGCCTCAAGGAAACAGGAATGAGAAATTTTCTTAGTCTGAACTGGACGGCGTTGCCCAGTCATACAAAATTATCAACACGAGTCAGCCACTGGGCGTAAACAATTCAACAAGGTTAGTTGGTCACCAAGAGTGCAGCATCAACACTTCCATGTGTGAGTGCGAGTGAGCTCAGTGGAAAAGGTTTAGACAAGTGCACACCAACCTGACTCTGTTACTCTCGTAACATAGGTAAGAAAGTTTTAGGAGGTCGCAACAACACCAACCAGGGTTTTCACAAAGTATTTAAGACACATTGAGACAAACTGGCTAAGCAAATGTTGTATAATGGAAGGCCACTGACAGCTCGTAAAGAACAGAACCAATTCGGTCGTGACGAATGACGTCAAAAAGCAGAGCCTCTCCACGATGCTAGAAATACTCAACCTCGTTAGGCTAGAGGCATTCAATCAGTACGATCGATGGCGTTAATGTTGTTCGCACTCGATTATCTGATTATTGTACTTTGTATGAGATTGTTCCACTACTAGTCGTATCCTGCTGCCTACAAGATGAACACTCATTCATAGCCACAGATGATAGAAGCCAGCCTCTAGTACCAACCGCCATATATGGGAAGTCCAGAGGCCTACCAATACCAATCCAGCCTGGGACACAGACTGCTTTAAACTCCAGCATCCCTTGCGTCAGACGGCCTACCAAACTGATAGGTCAGGATCACGACTCAACACCACATCGCAGTATCCCAAATCATGGTCCCTCTGATGTGACAACACAGGCAGTGACCTGGGAGGGACAGGGTACTCTCAGTATGGGAATGAGTCAGAGATCGCATACTTCATGGACATCACCATCTTCGAGCAGAACTTCCGGCACGGCCTGGCTATTTGTATACTAGAAATCACAGGCCTGAGTACAGAGCTGATGCAGCGAGATACAACTTCTACAGCTACATCTACTTGATGACTCTGCTATTCACAATTAAGAGCCTGACAGAGGGTTCAATGAATCACCTTCAAGCTGTCTCTCTACTGATCCACTCTCGAACAGCGTGCGTGAAAATCGAGCACTTAAATTTTTCTGTGTGAGCCCTCATTTCTCTTATTTTATCATGATGATCCATTCTTCCTAAGGAGGTGGGTGCCAACAGAAAGTTTTCGCAACCGGAGGAGAAAACTTGTTATTGAAATTTCATGAGGAGATCCTGTCGCAACACATTAATTCGTGTATCGTGTCTGTGGCACTATCTTCCCTATTTCGCGATAATACAAAACGAGCCGCCATTCCTTGAACTTTTTCAATATCACCCGTCAGTTCCACCTGGTACTGATCCCACACAGCACAGCAATACTCCAGAATAGGTCAGAAAAGTCTTGTGTAAGCAGTCTCTTTAGTAGACCTGTTACACCTTCTAAGTGTTCTGCAAGTGAATCGCATTCTTAACTTTGCTCTACCCACAACATTATGTATGTGATCCTTCCAATTTAGGCTATTTGTAATTGTAATCCCTAAATATTTAGGTGAATTAACATCCTTCAGATTTGTGTGACTTCGTAATCGAAATTAGCATAGTTCTTTTAGTACTCATGCGAATAGCTTCACACTTTTCTGTATTCAGGGTGAATTGCCACTAATCGCACCACAGAGATATCGTATCTAAATCATTTCGCAATTCTTTTTGGTCATCTGATGCCTCTACAAGACAGTACATGACAACATCATCTGCGATAAAGGGCTACTCAGATTATCTCCTTAATATAGATCAGGAACAATAGAGGCCCTGTAACACTTCCTTGGGGAACGCTGGATGTTACTTCTCTTTTACTCGATGTCTTTTCGTCTATTACTACGACATGTGACCTTTCTGAAAGGAAATCACGAATCCAGTCGCACAACTGAGGTGATATTCCATAAGCACAGTTGGCTAGAAGGCGCTTGTGAGGAACGGTGTCGAAGGGCTTCTGAAGAACTAAAAATATGGCGTCAGTTTCACATCCCCTGTCTATAGCACTCATTACTTCATGCGTATAAAGATATAATTCTGTTCCGCAACAACAACACTTTCTGAATCCGTGTTGACTATGAGTCAGTAAATCGTTTTCTTCGAGGTACTTCATAATGTTGGAATACAGTATATGTCCCAAAACCTTACTGCAAATCGACGTTAGCGATATCGCCCTGTAATTCAGCGGATTACTCCTACTTCCTTTTTTGGGTATTGGTGTAACCTGAGCAACTTTCCAGTCCTTAGGTACGGAACTTTCTATGAGTGAGCGGTTGCTGCTAAAAATTGAACTATTCTATCTGTATACTCTGAAAGGAATCTGACTGGTATACCATCTGGACCGGAAGGCTTGCCTTTATAAACTGATTTAAGCTGCTTTGCAACACCGAACATATCTACTTCTATGTTTATCATCTACGCAGTTGTTCTTGATTGGATTTCGGGAATATTTGCTTTGTCTTCTTTGGTGAAGGAGTATCGGAAAACGGTGTTTAATAACTCTGCTTAGGTGGCACTGTCGCTAGTGACTTCACCGTCGTTACCGCGCAGTGACGGTAATGATTGCGTCTTGCCACTGGTGTCCTTTATATATGACCAAAATCTCTTTGGGTTTTCTGACAGATTCCGAGAGGTGTTTCGTTGTGGAAATTATTAAAAGCATCTCGCATTGAAGCACGGCCTGTATTTCGAACTTCTGCAAAACTTTGCGTTCTTTTAAATTTGGCTTGCTTTTTTCGTTGCTTCTGCAACAGCGTTCTGACCCGTTTTGTGTACCATGGGGGATCAGTAACTTCACTTATCAATTTATTTGATATGTATCTCTCAAATGCCGTCGATACTATCTCTTTGAAATCATTTCGCATATTTTCTACGCTTACGTGATCAGATCGTAAGGAGTGGAGACTGAATTAAAAAGGCGTTAAGAGCATTTTTATTAGTTTTTTTAAAGGGAAGTACTTTGCGTTTCTTTTTGATGGTTGTGGGTGATACGGTATTCAGCCAAGCAGCAACTGCCTTGTGGTTGCTAATCTCTGTATTCGTCATGATACTACCTATTTGTCCAGGATTATTTGTTGCTAAAAGGTCACGTGTGCTTTCACAACCATTTACGTTTCAAGTAGGCTCATGAACTAATTGTTCAAAATAATTTTCTGAGAAAGCATTCAGTACACTTTCGGATGACGTTTTATGTCTGCCGCCGGCATATCGCGGGTAGATTGAAGTCGCCACCGACTATGATTGTATGAGTGGGGTACCTATTTGAAATCAGACTCAAGTTCTCTTTGAACTATTTAGCAACTATATCTTCGGAATCGGGGGGGGGGGGGGGCGGTAAAACGATCCAATTAATAGTTTAGTCCGATTGTCAAGTATAACCTCTACCCATACTATTTCACAGGAAGTAGCTACTTCAGTTTCAGTACAAGGCAAACTACTTCTGACAGCAATAAATACTCCACCACCAACTGTGTGTAATCTATCCTTTCTGAACAGTGTTAGATCGTTTGAAAAAATTTCTGCTGAACTTATTTCTTACTTTCAAATGGTTTAAATGGCTCTGAGCACTATGGGACTCAACTGCTGAGGTCATTAGTCCCCTAGAACTTAGAACTAGTTAAACCTAACTATCCTAAGGACATCACAAACATCCATGCCCGAGGCAGGATTCGAACCTGCGACCGTAGCGGTCTTGCGGTTCCAGACTGCAGCGCCTTTAACCGCACGGCCACTTCGGCCGGCCATTTCTTACTTTAGCCAGCTTTTTGTACCTATAACTATTGGAGCTTCAGTGCTTTCTATTAGGGCTTGGAGCTCTGGTTATTTCCCAACATAGCTACGACAATCTACAACTACAATACCCATCGTTTCTACAACTACCACACTGTGTTTTACCTGCTCCCTTTTTTCCGCACGCCCTTTCTGTGGTTTCCTGAGACCCCCTAACCTAAACATCCGTTCAGTCCCTTCCACACAGCCCCCATTACCCGTGTAGCCACTTCCTGTGTTTAGTGTACTCTTGACCTATTAAGCGGAACCCGGAAATTCACCACATGATGGCGCAAGTCAAGGAACCGGCAGCCTACAGGGTCACAGAACCGCCTGAGCGTCTGATTCAGACCCTCCACTCGGCTCTGCACCAAGGGACAACAGTCGGTTTGTTGACGATGCTGTAGATGGTGAGCTCCGCCTCAATCTCGGGAGCATGACTGGCAGTCTTTACCATTCCCGCTAGCCACCCGCAACCAGATAGAATCTCCTCCGATCCAAAGCGACGAAAGTCATTGGTACCGATATGGGCCACCGCCTGCAGTTGACAGCACCCTGTACTCCTCATGGCATCTGGAAGGATCCTTCGCCGGCCGGAGTGGCCGTGCGGTTCTAGGCGCTACAGTCGGGAACCGAGCTACCGCTACGGTCGCAGGTTCGAATCCTGCCTCGGGCATGAATGTGTGTGATGTCCTAAGGTTAGTTAGGTTTAGTTATTTCTAGGTTCTAGGCGACTGATGACCTCAGAAGTTAAGTCGCATAATTTGAATTATTTTGAAGGATCCTTTCCACATCCGGAATGACTCCTCCAGGTATGCACATGGGGTGCACACTGGCTTCCTTCGCCTCCTAGGTAGCCATGTTCCTAAGGGGCTCCATTACGCGCCTAACGTTGGAGCTTCTAACTACCAGCAAACCCACCCTCTGCGCATGCCCAGACCTTGCGGGCCAAGAAGCTTCCTCTGGAACAAAGTGGAAGAGTGCATACAACAGAGTCTGAGCCAGCCGCTGCAATCATCAGATTCCTCTCCGGAATGCTAAGCCAGCAGACTCTGCCAAAGATATAGTAACGAAGTGGTCTTAGAGAAATGAACGAAGTAATATTTAATTCCGTTTTATTGCATCTGGTGAAGCCACACAGGTTCCTCGGCCTTCATCCTGTCAAACAGAATGGATTTCCTGTCCATAAGTGGGATACCGTTACAAATTGGAAGTCAGAAGTTCTCCAGTCCAACGCCAATGGAAGATGGAGAACTACAATTTTCGAACCACTTGCGATCAGTGACAGTTACATATGGTGAGTCAGAAAAAGAACCTGTGTTTGTTACCATGTCCAGGGAAGTTTCTACAGGCCTACTCAGCCTTCTCATTTATCTCTATTTGAGGTTAATTGTATGTAAGAGTATCTCGATCTGAACTCTGAAAAATTAGGAATTTAAAGGTTCATTGTGTACCATGCGATAACTTCCTACCTGCTACATGTGCTATATTTAGAAGTAACTGGTATACAACAAATGATTGCTCAGAATGTTGGTGGACAATGATTAAGCAAGAGACTTAGATGCGACTGTCTTGATTCGCAAATGTACTTACTGAGTTGGGGTCTATGCAAGTGATCCTTGTTTGGAAATGTAAAAAAGAGGGAAAAGTAGATTGCAGGAACATGCCAAGTTAGTATTAATTATAAGATAACCGCTCTTGTGGATCAAGTTTCCAAATTGTTACAGGATAATGAACAACAGAAAGCACTTAATGAACAGCTAAGTCAGAAGTGATATGCTTTATTGGCAGAACAGCAGCCATAATCAAGTTTGAATGAAGTTAAAACTGTAGTCAATGTTCCCGTTTCATACGTAGATCCTTCAGCCGCCAATCTCATACCACCCCCTCCAGGAATACATCAGCGGACGTTACTGTGTTTATAAATGATGAGTTAGCCACGGCTGACTTTAGTAGTGGTCAGGCTAAACATGTTTGCTGCTGGACGAGTTACGTACCACGTACATCTCGTATCACGAAGTTCTTAATATGGCAGGAACATTTGGAGAATTAGCAGAGAGTTTACGGAAATGGTATAGAATAAAAAAAGGACAGGAAACCAGATGTAAACAGTAACGAAATCCTAAACTCAGATTGGAATGTATACCGCAGAGACAGGCTGGACAGTGAAGGGGGAGGCGTGTTTATAGCGATAGAAGTGCAACAGTATCGAAGGAAATTGACGGAGATAATAAATGCGAAATAATTTGAATGAAGGTCACGGTTAAAGCAGGCTCAGACATGGTAATTGGATGTCTCTATAGGCCCCCTGGCTCAGCAGCTGTTGTGGCTGAGCACCTGAAGGATAATTTGGAAAATATTTCAAGTAGATTTCCTCACCATGTTATAGTTCTGGGTGGAGATTTTAATTTGCCGGATATACACTGGGAGACTCAAACGTTCATAATGGTTGGCAGAGACAAAGAATCCAGTGAAAATTTTTAAGTGCTTTATCTGAAAACTACCTTGAGCAGTTAAACAGAGAACCGACTCGTGGTGATAACATATTAGACCTTCTGGTGACAAACAGACCCGAATTATTTGAAACAGTTAACGCAGAACAGGGAATCAGCGATCATAAAGCGGTTACTGCATCGATGATTTCAGCCGTAGATAGAAATATTACAAAAAGGTAGGAAGATTTTTCTGTTTAGCAAAAGTGACAAAAAGCAGATTATACAGTACCTGACGACCCAACACAAAAGTTTTGTTTCAAGTACAGATAGTGTTGAGGATCAGTGGAAAAAGTTCAAAACCATCGTACAATATGCGTTAGATGAGTATGTGCCAAGCAAGATCGTAAGAAATGGAAAAGAGCCACCGTGGTACAACAACCGAGTTAGAAAACTGCTGCGGAAGCAAAGGGAACTTCACAGCTAACATAAACATAACCAAAGCCTTGCAGACAAACAAAAATTACGTGAAGCGAAATGTAGTGTGAGGAGGGCTATGCGAGAGGCGTTCAATGAATTCGAAAGTAAAGTTCTATACACTGACTTGGCAGAAAATCCTAAGAAATTTTGGTCTTATGTCAAAGCGGTAGGTGGATCAAAACTAAATGTCCAGACACTCTGTGACCAAAATGGTACTGAAACAGAGGACGACAGACTAAATGCCGAAATACTAAATGTCTTTTTCCAAAGCTGTTTCACAGAGGAAGACGGCACTGTAGTTCCTTCTCTAGATTGTCGCACAGATGACAAAATGGTAGATATCGAAATAGACGACAGAGGGATAGAGAAAAAATTAAAATCGCTCAAAAGAGGAAAGGCCGCTGGACCTGATGGGATACCAGCTCGATTTTACACAGAGTACGCGAAGGGACTTGCCCCCCTTCTTGCAGCGGTGTACCGTAGGTCTCTAGAAGAGCGTAGCGTTCCAAAGGATTGGAAAAGGGCACAGGTCATCCCTGTTTTCAAGAATGGACGTCGAACAGATGTGCAGAAATATAGACCCATATCTCTAACGTCAATCAGTTATAGAATTTTGGAACACGTATTATGTTCGATTATAATGACTTTTCAGGAGAATAGAAATCTACTCTGTAGGAATCAACATGGGTTTCAAAAGGACGGTCGTGTGAAACCCAGCTTGCGTTATTCGTCCACGAGACTCAGAGGCCCATAGACACGGGTTCCCAGGTAGATGCCGTGTATCTTGACTTCCGCAAGGCGTTCGATACAGTTCCTCACAGTCGTTTAATGAACAAAGTAAGAGCATATGGACTACCAGACCAATTGTGTGATTGGATTGAAGAGTTCCTAGATAAAAGAACGCAGAATGTCATTCTCAATGGAGAGAAGTCTTCCGAAGTAAGAGTGATTTCAGGTGTGCGGCAGGGGAGTGTCGTAGGACCGTTGCTATTCACAATATACATAAATGACCTTGTGGATGATATCGGAAGTTCACTGAGGCTTTTTGCGGATGATGCTGTGGTACATCGAGAGGTTGTAACAATGGAAAATTGTACAGAAATGCAGGAGGATCTGCAGCGAATTGACGCATGGTGCAGGGAATGGCAATTGAATCTCAACGTAGACAAGTGTAATGTGCTGCGAATACATAGAAAGATAGATCCCTTATCATTTAGCTACAATATAGCAGGTCAGCAACTGTAAGCAGTTAATTCCATAAATTATCTGGGAGTACGCATTAGAAATGATCATATAAAGTTGATCATCGGTAAAGCAGATGCCAGACTGAGATTCATTGGAATAATCCTGAGGAAATCCAATCCGAAAACAAAGGAAGTAGGTTACAGTACGCTTGTTCGCCCACTGCTTGAATACTGCTCAGCAGTGTGGGATCCCTACCAGGTAGGGTTGATAGAAGAGATAGAGAAAATCCAACGGAGAGCAGCGCGCTTCGTTACAGGTTCATTTAGTAATCGCGAAAGCGTTACGGAGATGATAGATAAACTCCGGTGGAAGACTCTGCAGGAGAGACGCTCAGTAGCTCTGTATGGACTTTTGTTGAAGCTTCGAGAAGATACCTTCACCGAAGAGTCAAGCAGTATATTGCTCCCTCCCACGTATATCTCGCGAAGAGACCATGAGGATAAAATCAGAGAGATTAGAGCCCACACGGAAGCATACCGACAATCCTTCTTTCCACGAACAATACGAGACTGGAATAGAAGGGAGAACCGACAGAGGTACTCAAGGTACCCTCCACCACCCACCGTCAAGTGGCTTGTGGAGTATGGATGTAGATGTAGATGTTTTAGAGATAAACTAAACGGCTTAACACAAAACGCCCATGAAACAGCCGAGTCATGTCCTGCAGGATACGCAGGCTAGATGCACAAGCTAACACAGAAACCTGATGTGGATAAGGTCATGCTCAGAGAAACAGAGAATACGGCATTTGACATTTTCCTAAGAGGAATTTCCCAGGTTGTTCACTGAAGGTGTGAATTGAAACCATGAAGTCTTAGCCACAGCACTTCATGTTGTCACACATTTACAAGACACTGATAGTGTAACATAAATTCGTAGTGAGCGAAAGACATTTATGTCTGGTAATCAATGTTACCGTTGTGGCCAACAGGAGTATCTGGAGTCACAATTGTCAACGCTTTGGGCACACGGCTATGGATTGTGAACCTGAAAAGCAGATAATACATTGAGGGAAGGCATTCCTAGTAAACAGCATTACTGTAAAAACGTACGCAGAGACGGATAATTGCTTAATGGTCTGAGTGCGTGAAAAGAATTTTCATCATCTAGTGAATACTGGGGCACACATTTCGGCTGTGTCTGGCGTTGTGGACAAGATGAGACTGGAAACTCTGAGATAGTGATTGCTTCTGATGGTTACAACGGTTGTAAATGTTTCTGTCACATTGATAAATTAATATAAAATAAACAAGGCATTAATAGTTGTCTTGTATGACAGAGTACCAGCAGGTGCAGGAAAGCTAACTGGGTTGCAGTGAATCTCGATATTTAACAGCAAACTTCTTGTCTGATAGAACTATTGTTTAGTAATGACGTTTTGGATGTACAGTATTGTTTTACACAAATAAGTGTAGCACATAGTAGGAACATAAATGATAGGGTTTGGTGCCAGTAAGCTTGGATAATTTCAGAATGGATGAAGTTAGTCTTCCAGAGACGCTGATAAAGGCTACAGTAAAAGTACGCAATGAAGAAGACATTGTAGGTTAGTGTCAGAGAATTGTGTGAAGCAAACCATCAGCACAGGTGTGTTGATTACTAAATTCAGTCATTTAGAAGGAAAGATTATTGATCAGGGGGCCACTCTTAATCAACTACAAAGATTTATTTAAATTAGAATGTCCATTGTGAGCCACATCCATTACACAGCGTCAGATTCCAACAGGCAATCAGTGTACCAACACTAATACAGGTACCAAACCATCTACAGTCTCTGATATAACAGTTCGTAGATTAGTAGCCTGAGGAAGGCATCATAGAACATAGCGATATTACTTGGTCAGCAAGTGTAGCAACTGCATCGAAAAAGTCACTTGACAGAAAATATAAATATCGAGTTTCCTGTTATTATTGATCTTAGATAAAAATATGGCAACTGATGCAAATCCGATTCCTAATATAACCAAACGATTGGATACCATGACCCAGCGATAATTACAATATTGATTTAATGTGTGGTTATAACCAAATTGAAGTATTCCAGACATTATGCCTTAGACAGCATTTACAGCACCATCCAGTCACCACACATATCGCATCCACTGAGCTGATTAATAAAAAAAGGGATTTGATTTCTCTGGGAATGAAAGTCTGACAACATTTGAAAATTTAAAAGAAAGATTGTCTTCAGATACTGTATTAATTTTCTTTCTGATTTTAACAAGAATTTATGCTGTCACGTGATGCAAGGAGTACTATTTAGGTACCTTTATAGATCAAAATTTAGATCTTTAGGATCATCCAGAAGCTATAACACCACAACCCTGTGGATGATCATACATTTTCTACGTTTTATATGAAGTTTGTTTTATTAGCTGTACTGATTATTATTCTCGTAAATATGATGTCAAGTTACAAATCCTACTTGTTGTTTAAGAAAGAGAATACCCATTGTGACGGTACCTCAAATAAATATTGACATTTTTATCGCTTGTAAACCGTAGTTAACATATGTTATGAATATAATCATTATAAAAGATACAGTTAATGTTCTTAAAAAAACTGATATGCAGCGATAATTTAAGAGTAGCATCTTTACTTAAAACATGTATATGAAAATAAAAAAGGATCGGATAGAGACGCGATTGTACGCCGAGGAGGAAGGACGTACTTTATGGCACTCACACTCTTTTGTTTCGCGATAAGGAAGGCAGCCATTGAGCGGCTATACATATTTTATGTAAGTTATTCTGTATTCAACTAAAATAAACTAATTATTGTTATCACAAAATGAATTTATTTGTAATAGTTGTCACCTCACATTGGTCTCTGCGGCTAATTATTTTTAATAAGCATTCTGTCAATAATTTGTGCTGTGGGATGTGCATCTTCCGACACAGCCACTGGTCGGCCATTACGCGCCGAAGTATTGAATTATTTTTCAAAGTGTTAATAGTAACTGTAATTGCGAGAGATTTCATTGTAAGAACCTTTCTAAATTGCAACAGATAATTAATTTACGTTAAAGTTCATATTTTAAATTATACAGATTCCATGAGTTCAGTAAGTTTTATCTTGGCCGCTCTACGGCAACAATCTAAATTCTCTCGAGCCTTGCTTTGCAATCAATAAATAGAAATTAACAAAATGACATTGAATTCAGTTAACGGCAACTATATTTTACTCATCACGTTCAAAATCTAAAGTTGGTACATGAATAACAGCGGCCCTTCAAGAACCCATTTCATATTTACTTATGCACGTAAGTAAAAACGATAAGAAAAGGCAATATCCCTGAGAGAAAGAATCATGCTCTAACAAAAGAAAAATTCACCTGATAAACTAATATATATATATATATAAAACGTGACAAATGGCAAAGTAACACCATGGAATGTCAACATTTTGGAAGTAGACAAGCCGCCCTAGTCAGGGGAAAGTTGTTGTCAAAGAGTATAATAAATTGTAACTGCATTATCGCTGGGAGTGCGACCATGCCAAAAAAGTAGTTCAGCGTCATGAGGAGACTGTTGTTGTCGTTGGCTGTGTATGTTCGCAGGTGTGGCTATGCAAAAGTGCAGAGATAAAAAGTCTGTTTCCGAAGTGTGGAGCAGTGAAAACTGAGATGGTTGTTTTGGCGAATGTTTAATATGGGCAAGTTATTTGTATGGCATTATTGGGCACATCACAAATGCAGCAAATGTAATTCACATAACATCAAGAGTACTGTGGGCCTTTCCTACTGGTTATTGTATGGCAAGATCAACCTGTGCTTTATTTAACCGCTAAATGAAGCCGCTCGACAAACCATTGACATCATAAAGTGAAGTAAGGTCTAGACTTTTTATAACTGGAAGTTCAATAGACTGATCAACGTAGCTGGAAATTTAATTTTTTGCTTAAATAACATTGTTTTCGTGCATATTGTCACGTATCCGGCGGGGTCAGGGATTTTCTCTGCCTCGTGATGACTGTGTGTTGTGTGATGTCCTTAGGTTAGTTAGGTGTAAGTAGTTCCAAGTTCTAGGGGACTGATGACCATAGATGTTAAGTCCCATAGTGCTCAGAGCCATTTGAACTATTTGAACCATTGTCACGTAAATAATTTTCGTAAATCGTTCGTTATCGAAGTTGTATCCATCCTATCCCTTTGTACGAACCGAGATAATCAGAAAATGAACTAAAATTGAAGCGACATGAATTTAGTAGATTACCAAAACATAATTTTTCCAACTTTTGGACAACTGCGTAATAATGAATTCTGTGGCTGTGGTACAAATAATGTCAGAAACAGAAAAGGCCGGTATTAATTCATTTGCTAAAAATAGAGTTACTTTTTTTCTAATTCATAGCTTGTGGTATAATTTATAACTTTTATTACAAAGAAATATAAGAGCAACTGCTAGGTAAACGACAGGCCTTACTAATGAGTAAATTCAAGCAATTCTTCTTCTAGCTACAATTACGACAGTCAGTATTTTGGTGAGTAACGTAACAAAAAGTTCTGTCCACGGCCAGTAAACAATCTTACTTTAATTGATCTTTGAAAATTAATATGATATGTTGTATGTGTTTGCTATTGGATTGTTATCTGACTACTGTGACATGTGTGGTGTGAAGTGCTTGAAAGGGTGTGTTACGTATCGTTCCTACATCATGACACCAATAACTCTTCTTATGCAAGATTGCTTACGAGTATGAAGTTCAGTCTCAATTTAATTAATCTTTCTCCAGTGATGAACTGGCGACTGTTGGTTATTTTCATTAATGAAATACTTTGAAAACCTTTTTTTGCAAATTTTCCACTTACTACTGTTAATTATACTTAGGATATAAATTGTAGCCTGGAAATGGCAAGGAAAGCGTTTCTGAAGAAGAAAAATTTGTGAACATCGAGTATAGATTTCAATGTCAGGGAGTCGTTCCTGAAAGTATTTGTATGGAATGTAGCCATGTATGGAAGTGAAACATGGACGACAAATAGTTTGGACAAGAAGAGAATAGAAGCTTTCGCAATGTAGTGTTACAGAAGAATGCTGACGATTAGATGGGTAGAGCATATAACTAATGAGGAGGTATTGAATACAATTGGGGAAAAGAGGGGTTTGTGGCACAACATGACTAGAAGAAGGGATCGGTTGGTAGGACATATTCTGAGGCCTCAAGGGATCACCAATTTAGTATTGGAGGGTAGCGTGGAGGGTAAAAATCGTAGAGGGAGACCAAGAGATGAACACACTAAGCAGATTGAGAAGGATGTAGGTTGTAGTAGGTACTGGGAAATGAAGTTCCTTGCACAGGACAGAGTAGCATGTAGAGCTGCATCAAACCAGTACAGGACTGAAGACCACAACAACAACAACTGTTAGTTAAAAATTAGTTTACATAATAATAATGTATTGAGTCAACGGAACTTTGTATCTATTCGTTATTGCCAAAGTACTGAGCAGTGGGGATTCGGTTATAACTTCATAAACTTCTTTCGTTTTTACATAATTTTTCGTAGTAGAAATCTTTTCTTCACAGATTAGGGACTTTAGGTACACGGTCATATAAAAGAGCCTAATTATGCAGAGAGGTAGGAAGGTTGTAACACATCTCGGCAACTGAATAAAGCTGAGTGCAAGGGACATTACTTTTAATGTACGATATTTCGTATTTCCCTTGTTATTTGCATGGTTGTGAATTTCAGGTAGTCACAGATCATGAGTCTTTGAAGTGGCTCTTGGGACTAAAAGAAACTTCAAGTCGACTAGCAAGAATTGAATTTCAATGTGAAGTAGCTCACTAACCTACTGTTAAACATGCAGATGAGGAGATGGTTAATAGGAAAATTGTGGTATTGCTGGTATCTGGGTTAAGTTTGACAGATTTAAAGAGGGAACAGGAAGATGATAAGGAATAGTAATTGTACAGGAGACAATCGCTGTTCCCTATGCATGAACGCTTACCTTGTTGGTTGAGAAAAAATGGAACATTTGTCGTTCCTGCAGCATTCCAAGCTGAAGTCTTACTAACAAGCACAAGGCCATGCATTGTTGGTAGATGAAGGTAAAACAATAACTGAAAGACAGACTGTAGTTAGATTTTGATTGAGAATACAATGTAGTAATGTGGAACAATACGTTAGAAACTGCTTTCCATGTGCTCAATGAACAGGTGGAAGTCACGAAATAGTAAATCTCCAGATGTTACCATAATCATAAAAACCTTTTCAGATGGTAGGAATTGATGTGTTAGGACCATGTAATAGAAGTTTCACAGGGTATAAGGGAATAACAATGTACTGACTAACATCGATCATTTTTCGAAATTTTCGTTTGAATTGATGTGCCTAGTACTGATACTGGTACCAGATCAAATAGTAAGTGCTGTAGCTCAGCCCTTGGTTATCAACATGGAACTTAAATTTGGAGTAATGGAAATTATAGTCACAGATCAAGGAACTAATTTTATATCTGAACTCATGAAACAGTTATGCCACATATTGAAAATGAAGAAACTGCATACATGTCCATTCCACTCATAAGCATATGGTCACATGGAGCGAGTCCACCATACTATAGCAAAAAATGGTAAGATACTATATGAACAACCAGCATTTACATTTGGATATATATTTTATGTGGTGAGTGTGTACAACTTTAAAGTTCAGACAAGAACATATCTTTCACCTTACGAAGTGATGTGTGGGCAAGTAACAGAACACTCTCTTGAATCACCTATGTCAGCTCCTGCTAAACATTATTTGCTGCATTTCATTTTCAGAGCATCAGATTCTATGGTTTGTTACTTGCAGTATCTCAAAACATTATGAGACATTTCTAGAGCTGCACACTTTTTTGCAGTTTTGAATCGATAGGGTTACATTTTTTACATAACTGCAGATGGCTACAGATTTGTTTGTATTGAGTATGATGATGATGCAACGTAAGTGAGTAATTCTTATGATCTCTTCACTTCTTCATTTGGTGTGTAGTATTAAAGTATGATTTTGTTAACTTCACACTGAGAATCAATATTATTGTCCTTTGAAGCGTTATTTAATAATAGCAGTGCTAGTGTACTTGAGGCAAAGCAACTATGATAAAATCCATGAAGTTGGAAACAAGTTATGTGATAGTAAACAATAATTGTTGTACACATATTATCACAAATAAATGACTTACTAACTTGTGTCGCTGAGGATACCATGATTTGCCATCGAGGGTTATTGTTTCAAACTTACTACGTCAACCACTAATTCAAATTAACATTTGCTTACTTTTTTCGCCTTGCACTAAATGCAGTTCATAATGTTGACCGACGAACGGGAATTAGATTCACTTTGTGGTTTCTGGCAGCTAATTTATCATAATAAGCCTCTAACAATGCAGTCACTTCCTACCCAGTATCAAGACATGCTGATACAGTCATCCTTAACGTTGCAGTTATTTTGGTATCTTCAATGGATCCATCAACATTCACTTCTGTCTTCAGGAATGGCAATGATAAAAGTTCATAATAGGTAAATGAAACGTATTCGCAGTTGCAAATACGAACAACCACCGGCTGCGTAATGGAATTATGACAATGAAAATTTGTGCCTGACTGGGACTCGAAAACCGATGTCTCATTTCAGGCGAGCAGTCACCTTAGCCACTTCAGCTGTCCATGTTCACTCACAGCTAGACCCAAACTTCCATACGTAGTCGTTCATGCGTCACAACCTGCAGTCATACACATTATGTCATTCACATACAGGTTAGGGGACGGCATTTTAACTGAAATTAGCTGCCTGGTGTCGGGGGATGATCATGATATTGCGATGTAAGTGTTGGTAATAACTATGAGGCAATGTTTGATCGAACATGCACGCATGTGAACTATATACGATCACCGCCAGCGACATTCCGACTAAGTCAAAGTCGTTACAAACGATACTGAGGAGGCATTGGGGTCAGTACTGATGGAGCTCGTTGCTGCTGTCATTGTGGTGAGTGAATGGGACATTTCTCCGTAACAAGAATTCGTGTATTGGCTGAACATTTAACCTGGTACTATCTGTAGTAAGCTTAACCAAAATGGAGAACCACAGAGCGGAGCGGCCAGATGGTATTATCTTAGTCTTTAGCCTTTAATTTGAACAAGTACCTGTTGTTATTAAATAGATGTGACATCTTATACGAGCCATGATGTTGTCTTGTGGGTCTGAAAGTTAAGTGGATCTCATCTTGCTACTTATTTTATGTGGTATTATTTTTCTATGTCAGGTAAATCTGAGCTACGAGGGGTGTTGTTTAAAGCCATAGACTCCTTCTCATGTTAATAATGTTTTGAAGTACTTTTTGGTTTTTCACTAGCATGTTGTCTTTACTAAAACTCTGAGCCTGGAGTATATTATTAAGATATGGACTATTTTAATTATGTGGTTCATTCATCATTGTCGATGTTTTTGAAAAGTCTTCAAATGTTCATTCATGATTTAAATAATTAAAGCTGGCACAGTTACGAATTTATTCGCGCTTAGCCCAAAGTATTTAGAGAATTTATTCTCATTTTAAAGAGTAATGATTCACATGATTATGTGCCACAAAATAATGTAAAAACCTTCCAAGGATTTATTTCCGGTTTACTGATTGCAGTATAACATCAGAAGACAACTGTGGTGCAGGAGGGACGGAGAAACACACATGAAAACATCATACATAATTACCAGGAAAATATTTACAATTGACAATGAGCATAACTTCTCGAAACACATTGTGCAAGGCATAAAAAAAGCGTAACTGGTACAGAGATTCACCATTTAAATGTAGATGAAATTTTTTTCTTACACCTGCGAATGCTTAGTGAGTCTGTGGATTATAACTTTTGTCTTGGCCAAACTATAATATGATTTACTTTGCAGATAATCGTAGTATCCGCATTGACGCAGTTCACGGTCCCACTAAGTACTTGTTATACGAAGCCTTGCCAATGATAGTCAGTTTGGATGAGAAGCAATTGATAATTTCATTTCCACCCAAGTCGTGTGATGACTTAACATCTGGAAGGAAGTATCTCTCAGAAGTGCATTGCTCACAGTGGCATACACACAGATCAGGCAGAACATTATGACTACCTGCCTAATAACCGGTATGTCCACCTTCGGCTAGGATATCAGCAGCGACGCGTCGTGACGTGGAAACAATGAGACCTTTGTAGATCGCTGAAGAGAGTTGTCACCACATCTGCATTCAGAAGTCGGCTAATTCACGTAAATTCCGGGAATGGGGGTGATGAGTTCTTACGCCACGTTCAATCACATGCCAGGTGTATTGGATCGAGTTCGGATCTGGCGAGTTGGCGAGACAGAACATGAATTGGGAAGGTGTGTGAAATCTAATGGAACTTAACTGCTAAGGTCACCAGTCCCTAAGCTTACACATTACTTAACCTAAATTATCCTAAAGACAAACACACACACCCATGTCCGAGGGAGGACTCGAACCTCCACCGGGACTAGCCGCACAGTCCATGACTGCAGCGCCTAAGACCGCTCGGCTAATCCCGCGCGGCACATGAATTGCAAATCGCCGCTGTGTTCCTCGAACCACTCCATCACACTCGTGACCTTGTGACATGGTGCACTGTCTTGCTGAAAAATCCCATAGGCGTCGGGAAAGATGATGGTCATGAAGTGGTGTGCGTGGTCCGTAACCAGCGTACGACACTCCTTGGCCATCATGGTTCCTTCCATCAGCTCCACCGGATCCATGGATGCTCATATGAATGTCCTCAGGAGTATAATGGAGCCGCTGCCAGCTTGTCTCAGTCCGACAGCAAAGGTGTCAAGGATGTGTTCCCCTGAAAGACGGCGCATCCGCACCCTCCGATCGACATCATGGAGAAAGTATCGGGGTTCATCAGACCATGCAATGCTCTGCCACTGCGCCAACGTACAGTGCCCATGGTCATGTACCCATTTCAGTCGTGGCTGGCGATGTTGTGGCGTCTGCATTGGCACATACATGTGTCGTCGTCGGCGAAGACCCATCTAAAGATGGGGAGCGTTCGGTGCACTGCGTTTCCAGACGTACTTGTACTCTGCCCAGCGTTAGAGTGATGTTAACTGCACCACAGTTCGCAACCTGTGCTGTTTTACGACGTCCGACGTCTGTAATGAGGAGTCCCGCCAAACCTGACGTTGTTTCACCTTGGTTTCGCTACGTGTTGAAGACACTCATCACAAAATTCCTCGAACACCCGAAATGTCGTGCAGTTTCCGAAATGCTCGTGCCAAGCCTCAGGGCCATCATAATTGCCCTCGTTCAAGCTAAGATAGATCGCCCACCGTCTCCATTCTATGTACGGACAGCATCTCGCAAGTACTACATGCACCGTGCATGTGTCTGACTGGCCAGGTGACGCTGTTATCTCCTGGACGGGCTTATATCGACAGTAAGTCGGTGGTCATAATGATCTGGCTGATCACTGTAGAACAACAACAGAGAAACTGTGCAGTAACTGACTCCTGGAATGTTTTTGGCACGCAGATTGTCGCTGTCTCCACGTATCAAATGATGCGAGGCACAGAATGAACTGACGGCGCAGTGAAACGATTGTCCCACTGTGGGAGCACAGATTAGTTTAGGCCTGAGGTGATTCTGTTATATGTTTTCTCGTTCCATGACTAGGGCAGACTGCTTCATGTTTGCTTGTACGTGAGCCACAAAGCATATTTTAACGTTTTCGGTGAAGAGAACGTGCGTTTTTCTACATCATCATGATGAGTATGATGTGGACACTACTGTCTTCCGAAACAACAACACCTGCAGTCATACGGTGCACTCATATGTTTCTGGCTTGGTGAACACTAACGTCTCTACTGGCCCACTAAATCATCCCATCTAAATGTCACAGCAAATGACTGTGAACATTTGGCATAACCTGTGAAGCGTAACAATCAAAGTCCCTGCAATCTGAAAGCTGTACCGAAACTAACCATCAATGATTGGCTTTAGATGGATATGGCATACCTAAAAAATTCACCACATTCAGACCACTATCAAATCTAGAGGTGGTATTACACGATATAAGCGCGATGTCTAATGTGGAAGATCAATTTATTTTCCGGTGTGCTTCCGTATCAACAGCATTTGGTAAAACATGGAAATGTAGCTATTGTGAAGTAAAACATGCTGAAGTTCTGAAAATATTTCCCTCAAAACTGTGTGGTATCGGATGAAAATATATCCAAAATTCGAGTCACAACGCACTTCCATGCTTATTTTTCTGCATAAAATCTCATTAAAATGTTTTCTAGCATCATGTCACTATTCTTATCTTAATTATGATTTTCATGTGCCAGCAGGATTACGGACTTTAGTAAAAAAATTGTTACTGCATAATCTCATAAATGAAGAGCTACTAGGATCAGACATTTAGGAAAAATATCAGCTCTATTTCGTGTTATCAGCTGACGCTTATTTGTTTATTACAACTTGTGTTCAAGTCACAGTAGATTTCCCGTATAACTAAATGTACGTAGCATACTAAAGCGTCAGAGGCTTTAGCGCCACTCATAAAACAGATAATTACCTGTGATCACATCATGAAAGCTTCGTTCCTAACATGATTAACCGGAATAAACAGTAACTAGGTTACGAATACAATTTCCATACTTTGATGCACAATATGAAAGCTGCACAATATGAAAGCTATTGCCAGGACAATTTTGGCACATTTTTGAATCTCTGCGCCAATGAAATTTGAAGAGTAAGTTAAACCATACACATAACATCATTTATACTTTGGAATCTTGAAACAATATACCATTTGAAATTCCGCTACTACTATTTACTGTAACCTGGGAGTCAACAGATTATAGCCTCGGTTTTTTAATATCCTGAGATTTTAACTGTTTACGTTCGATGTGTCCATTATGTGGATAAAAGCTATCAACCTTTTTTTTAGTTTATAAATGCTAAAAATTTTCGCAAAGCACAACTGAATAATTAGAGAGGAGTTTAACCAGAGCTAAACCAAAACAGAACTGAAACTACTGCTACCAAACCGAGTAGGTTGGCGCAGTGGTTACCATACGGGGCTCTCATTCAGGAGGACGATGGTTCAAACCCACGACCGGAAATCCTGGTTTAGGTTTTCCGTGATTTCCCTAAATCGCTTCAGGAAAATCACGGGATGATTCCTTCAAAAGGGCAAGGCCGATTTCCTTCCCCATCCTTCCCTCATCCGATGGGACCAATGACCTCGCTGTTTGATCCGCTCCCCCAAATCAACCACCCAACTGCTACCAATTATGCAAGTGTAAGAATTAAATCTTTTAGCTGCTATTCCTACCATGTTTTTGCTCTCTGCGTCCTGTAAAATATGTAAACCGAAAGAACATGAGCTAATGTGACAGCAGAAATTTTCCGTCTCTGCAAATCGCAACACGAACTTACCTGCATGGTTGCAAATTTTATTGAAGTAAAACGTGATCACTGCTGAAGGCAGTTTATTCCTTCCTGGTTTTAAATGTAAGGATAGTGGATCTTAAGTGAACACATGTTATGCTAAGGATTTCGTTGAGGGTTAACTTGAGCCAAGACAAAGATGAGTGAAAATAAATTCGTAACAACCTCAAACTATTTACGATAATGATCGAAGCAGACGAAACGAATTGAAAATATTCCTCCTGCCGGGACCCGAACCCGGGTTTTCTTACTTGCTAATCAGAACTGCTAACCATTACAACAACGCAGTAGGATGGTCAACAATCCTGCACGAACTACCTAAGCTGAGTGCCTCCCCAACACAGACTTCATTTTTCTCTTACATATTGTCACTACTGCCAGGGCTCTCCGATACTGGCAAATTTTAATTCATTTCGTCTGCTTCGATCATTATCGTAGATAATAAAAAGAGACTTAAATGTCTCAGGGAAACAGTTAACTATAAAATCTCAAATTATATTCACATATAATACACTCCTGGAAATTGAAATAAGAACACCGTTAATTCATTGTCCCAGGAAGGGGAAACTTTATTGACGCATTCCTGGGGTCAGATACATCACATGATCACACTGACAGAACCACAGGCACATAGACACAGGCAACAGAGCATGCACAATGTCGGCACTAGTACAGTGTATATCCACCTTTCGCAGCAATGCAGGCTGCTATTCTCCCATGGAGACGATCGTAGAGATGCTGGATTTAGTCCTGTGGAACGGCTTGCCATGCCATTTCCACCTGGCGCCTCAGTTGGACCAGCGTTCGTGCTGGACGTGCAGACCGCGTGAGACGACGCTTCATCCAGTCCCAAACATGCTCAATGGGGGACAGATCCGGAGATCTTGCTGGCCAGGGTAGTTGACTTACACCTTCTAGAGCACGTTGGGTGGCACGGGATACATGCGGACGTGCATTGTCCTGTTGGAACAGCAAGTTCCCTTGCCGGTCTAGGAATGGTAGAACGATGGGTTCGATGGCGGTTTGGATGTACCGTGCACTATTCAGTGTCCCCTCGACGATCACCAGTGGTGTACGGCCAGTGTAGGAGATCGCTCCCCACACCATGATGCCGGGTGTTGGCCCTGTGTGCCTCGGTCGTATGCAGTCCTGATTGTGGCGCTCACCTGCACGGTGCCAAACACGCATACGACCATCATTGGCACCAAGGCAGAAGCGACTCTCATCGCTGAAGACGACACGTCTCCATTCGTCCCTCCATTCACGCCTGTCGCGACACCACTGGAGGCGGGCTGCACGATGTTGGGGCGTGAGCGGAAGACGGCCTAACGGTGTGCGGGACCGTAGTCCAGCTTCATGGAGACGGTTGCGAATGGTCCTCGCCGATACCCCAGGAGCAACAGTGTCCCTAATTTGCTGGGAAGTGGCGGTGCGGTCCCCTACGGCACTGCGTAGGATCCTACGGTCTTGGCGTGCATCCGTGCGTCGCTGCGGTCCGGTCCCAGGTCGACGGGCACGTGCACCTTCCGCCGACCACTGGCGACAACATCGATGTACTGTGGAGACCTTACGCCCCACGTGTTGAGCAATTCGGCGGTACGTCCACCCGGCCTCCCGCATGCCCACTATACGCCCTCGCTCAAAGTCCGTCAACTGCACATACGGTTCACGTCCACGCTGTCGCGGCATGCTACCAGTGTTAAAGACTGCGATGGAGCTCCGTATGCCACGACAAACTGGCTGACACTGACGGCGGCGGTGCACAAATGCTGCGCAGCTAGCGCCATTCGACGGCCAACACCGCGGTTCCTGGTGTGTCCGTGTGCCGTGCGTGTGATCATTGCTTGTACAGCCCTCTCGCAGTGTCCGGACCAAGTATGGTGGGTCTGACACACCGGTGTCAATGTGTTCTTTTTTCCATTTCCAGGAGTGTATATTGTTCCATAATTTAATACAAAAAATCTCATCTTTCATAATCAAATTCCATTCATCGGATCGCTTGTCTCTACATGGCCTTCCGTAGACAACAGATAATGTAAATTACATATTAGCGTTCACGAACTGTTATTATTTGAGTCGTCAAAGAGCAATGAGATAACCGACTTGGCAGCATCGATCACGGAATGAAAGTTGGACACTGATTCCCTTGCGTTCTAGAGGAGTGATGTGAGTAATACCTAACGTTTCCGAGGTTAAACGCGACTGCTAAGTACCTCACGGATATGAATCTGACTTACCACAAACTAAATACAAAAAAGAGCACTTAATCTACATTCACGTATATGCAGTTCAAGCTAATAACTATCTCACCATAATCCAAGAGAATGTCCCATCATTGTTCTCAATTCAGTATCACAATATAAAGGGTTTATACGAAACAGATGAGGAAATCCCTAAGGTGACAGGCGATAGAAGATGGTCCAGTGAAGAGCGCCCCTTCACTGGCCACACGGCATCACTAACTGATTCTGTTGCCAAGCTTCTCTATTGGGTGACTTACGTCAAAGCTCTGACGATCTGCTAACGCACACAGTCCTCACCCAAGGGTGTACTACCACAGAATACTGAGAAATGAGTACAGATGTTTTGAAGCAGATCAAGTGCTTACTGATCGCGCTCGTCAATGTACGTCATTAAAGTTGTCTGACAACAGACGCCTTTATATTCACCAATTTGTGTAGGTTCTGTAATATACACTGATATAGTATTCACTTTCAGCTACATGGTTTATGGTCGCATTAGGTCAAACCATACCAAGAATTCCTCCTACGTCATTGCCATCGTAGTGGAAACTAATTGAACTGGTGTCACTCTCGAAGGTGAATTCTGGATCTCAGAATCGGTTCTTCTTTGCCCAGTAAATAGTAAACTACAATGCGTGTATTAGCATACCCGCTCGAGGACTGCCACCTTATCGTGGCGAGGATGTTTATGTACTCTCGTATGGTCCAGAGAGTGGTGGGAGGGCCACCTTAGCGAGACAGGTCTCTTGAGCAGGAGTCTGAAGAAGAGCAGACCACAATGTAGGGAAGTAGGAGGGCGGCGGCGTTTCTTAGGCACAGGGAAGGCGACCCTCCTAAAGCAGACAACCTCAGTAAAAGAACGAGAAAGGACACTCAGCAAAACAAGGAGAGACGGATCCATAGCCGTAGTAAACGTAATCATCTAAGGGTGAAAAGAAGAAAAACAGTTGTGTTCGAACACCTGAACGTGGCAGCCCCATTGTGGGGCGGCGTGTTGTTATCAAATAGTCGTTTCCTTCGCTATGTCGCTGTGAAAACACTTTTAAATGTCTATGACTCAGTACCTTTATCCATTTCCAAGACACAGACGTTGAAATTTACCCTCCTTGCACACGTAAATCAGGTGCAAGGTGAAAACGTTATTTTTAAAGTGACGTAGTACGGAATCATGTGTTGCAAAGTGTCTCTGTTATAATCAGAAAAATTATGGGAAACCCAAGTTGTAATACTGAAACAGATACAAAATTTTTTCTCATTTAAACACAGTTTCAGATATAAAATTAGTTTTCCCTTATTTCAATTTCATATAAGAAAAGCATCAAAATTTTGCTGGCCCATAAATTCTTTTCATATGAGTGAAATGCCCAACTGTGGTAGGAAAAAGAAGGGAACTAGCGGAAAAATGCTTCTGTCGAAGGACAAAAAAGGGCGAATAACTCCTTTTTAAAAGGCGTTGACTAATTGGGTAACCAGCTGCCTCATTCGACCTTCCTCAGCACCTTTAAACATTTTCTATAAAGTTTTGGCATGCGAACGTATTTGCGCTTTTTTAAGCTGATGGAGGAGGAAGCAATGGCAGCGGGAAAAAGAAGCTAAAATAATAAATGCTGAAAGATAGTAGATAGTGGTTGTGTATAGAAGAGCGAAGGAAACCATGGCAGTGTGAGAGAAAGAGAGGGATACGGTGACAGAACAGTGCTAGGATAAGATTGAGGGAGAAAGTGCCAGTGGAAGAGGAATAAAGAAAAGAAGAAGTTTGATGTCCTTGAGAGCAGTGTAAATGAGAAACAGAGTCTGTGACAATGACGGTGAACAAGAGAGAGATAGTTACAATGGTAAGAGACAACAGCAGTGGGAAAAAATGAGTGAGGTAGTAAGTGTAAGGGAGAACAAAAGGAAGAGGGTGAAGACAGTAGCAGTAGGACAAAACGTAGGAGACTGTGCCTGAGAGGCAGGAGACGGTCGCAGTTAGGGAGACACAAAGAGATAACATCAGTGATTTTGAATGAATGAGTGAATGAGAATCGCTGAGGAATGGAGGGGGTATAAGCGACGCACAGCAATGGGCTACAGCTAAGGAAGATTGTGGGAGACAGAGGTGAGTTACATGTTAGAAAAAGCAGGAATACACTGATCAGGCAGAACATTGTGACTAAGAACCTACTATCGATATAAACCCATCGCAGCTATAGCAGCGTCACCTGGCGAGTGTCAGACTCACGCTCGGTGCCTGTAGTAAATAGCGTGCTGTCCATGTGTAGGGTGGGAAAGCCATACGAGCTATCTGAGTTTGATCAAGGGCACACTGCGGTGACTCAGAAGCTCGTCACAAGAATCTCGGAAACTGCGCGACTTGTCTGGTGTTCGAAGAGTGGTATGGCGAGTGCCTTCAGCACATAGCGAAACGAAAGTGAAACCACGTCCAGGCGTCATGGGGTTCAGGGTCACCCCTCATTACTGATGCGGACATCGGAAGTTGGGAAGCTGGTAAAACAGGACAGGTGGCGAACTGTGGCGTAACTAACATCAGACTTTAAAGCTGGGCAGAGTACAACTGGGTATGAACACACACTCAACCGATCACTACTAACGATGGGCGTTCGCAGTCAATGAGCCAAGCATGAACCAACCTTGGCATGTAACCACCGGCACAGGACATTGGCACAGTGGCAGAGCTTTGCAGGGTTTGATGAATCTCGATACTTCCTTTCATCACGCTGATCGGCAATCCATTACCTTCCAGGAGAACAGAGCCTTGACACCTGTACTGTGGGTTGGAGACAAGTTGGTGATGGCTCCATAATGCTCTGGGGAACATTCAAGTGGGCCTCCATGCGTTCAGCGGAGCTCATACAAGACGCCATGTCGGCCAAGGAGTATCGTGCACTGGTTGCAGGCCTTGAACACCACTTTACGACCATCATGTTTCCCGACGGTAGTGACGTTTTTCAAGAAGATAAAGCGCCATGCCAAAAGGTCAAGAGTGTGATGGATTGGTTCAAGAAACACAGTAGCGATTTCCAGATAATATGCTGGCACCTAACTCACCAGATCTGAAACTGATCTAACACATCTCGGATGTGATCGAACGTAGCATCAGAGCACATCGACTCCCTCCTCGGAATTTTCGGTATTAGGTGACTTGCGCGTGCGGATTTGGTGCCAATTCCATACAGCAACATACCAATGCCTAAATCGTTCATGCCATTACGTGTCGACGCTTTTATCTGTGCCGAAAATGGACATACCGACTGAGTCATGCCATTTATTGTTTGTCATCTTCTATTACAGTACTGCCGCCTCGTTTCCTTATTCCATTTACTGGCGCCGCTAACTTCCTGCCTTACTTGCCCGTGAGTAGCAGCAGCAGCGCGTGTCGATAGTGCACTGTCATACCATCTCTGGAGGGACTGATAGTATTTCCGGGCTGTTGTGTGTCTGGACTTCGGTTGGAGCCGGACCAGCAGTGCAGTCGGTGATGGAGCAGCGGTCGGCGACGAAGGAGCGTCAGGGACGGAGCACCGGTGAGGTGTGGGCAGCAGGTACTTGCTGACCGCTGGCGACACACATGCACTGTCCGACTGAAGGAGACTAGTGTGGGAACGACCATTCACTGGTCGTTCGGTCGGTTGTCTCATCAGCCGATGTCTGTTTGGTCTTTTGACCGTTTCCGGGTGGTGGCAGTCGGTCGGTTGGCGCAGAGCTGTGAGGAGGTCCCCGTCAAGGGAAGTCGGGCCGGAGCCACTGGCGGTGTCCATGCGTGGTTCGAGTTGTGAGGCGCTTTTTGCCAGGGTTACGAAGTTCGTCGCCCACCGATCTTGGACTCTAAAGTTGAGTGCTCACTCAACCTGCTATCAAGCCTCAATTGCTATCACTTCTCTTCGTTTGATCCTGGTTGTTGCTTTCTGCGAGATTCCCACGAGCAACAACATGTGTGCATTGAAGTCGGCGAGAATTGCTGCCGTTTTCTTGGATGGGGTTTAACTTAATTTAATTCACTCGTTTGTTAATGAAGTGCACC
The DNA here is from genome assembly GCF_021461395.2 of Schistocerca americana. Lineage (NCBI taxonomy): Eukaryota > Metazoa > Arthropoda > Insecta > Orthoptera > Acrididae > Schistocerca > Schistocerca americana. Next base: position 168,443,552 of record NC_060123.1, on the reverse strand, counting down.
AGCGGTATCTTCTGCCTTGTGGCCTTTAACGTTCCGGTTACCTGCCCTGGGCGTTGACGAAGCTTTTTGCAGTATATTTTCCTCGTCGTGTTATTGCTGTCCAGCACGGCGTGTAGTTCGACAGTTGAGGTGTGTCGGTAGTCTTGGGCGTTTATTCTGATTTGGCTGGATTGGGCACCAGTATCCAGAACACTGAGCTATTGACGTCTTGTTGTAGTTTTGCTCGTCGGGTGGAGCACACCTGATTTTGTTGGTTGGTTTGTCGGCTGGCCTTCAGTAGGGTTGCCTTCCGATTAAGTGGTTGTCGGTCTGGCTGCCCGTCTCACCTAAACGTGCGTTAGTGTTACTTCCCAGGCCGACATTTGGAACCTTCTGAGCGGCGCTCCTTGTGTTTTACATAGTGATTTCCTTGTAAAGTACTCTGTGTGGCCTTCAGCCGAGTTTTAGCTTATTAAAATTGTAAGCTTTTCTGTCTTTAGTCCTTGGGCCGTAAAATTGTTTTCTCAGCCGAGTTTTAAACTCTTTTAAACTGAAAATTCAAAATCTTGCTCTTGCCCTTAAGTCATAACATTGTTATTTTTTTGGGTATGATGCCTTTAGTCGAGTTTGCTTGAAATATTTTAAGCTAAGGCCCTCAGCCTGTTAAATTGAAAGCCCTTTGTTGTGTCTAGGCAAGGCAGCCTAGACACAATGAGAGGAAGCCGAAAGGCACGCGCTTAAACTCACGCAGGCTGGCGTGAGGTCTGAAACAGGATACGTAATGAATGCTATAAAGAAAAGTACGTAGCTTCTGGAATACTTAACTTTAATCCATAATTGTATAACATCGCTCTTGATGATACATGCTTCATAAAATTAATTAGCCATTGAATACGGCGCCTTGCTAGGTCGTAGCAAATGTCGTAGCTGAAGGCTAGGCTAACTATCGTCTCGGCAATTAAGAGCGTATTTGTCAGTGTGGCGTCGCTAGCAAAGTCGGCTGTACAACTGGGGTGAGTGCCAGTACGTCTCTCTAGACCTGCCGTGTGGTGGCGCTCGGTCTGCGATCACTGACAGTGGCGACATGCGGGTCCGACGTATACTACCGGACCGCGGCCGATTTAAAAGCTACCACCTAGCAAGTGTGGTGTCTGGCGGTGACACCACACCCTAGGCTTTAAGCAATTGTTTGGTTGATATACGGTCTTCAGCCGGGTTTCAGGCTATTTTGAATTAACATTGAAAATCTTTGTTTTGGCCTTAAGTCTTAAGCATTGTTCTTGCTTAATGTGTGGCCTTCAGCCAATTTTTTTTACTGAAGTAAAATAAAAATTTTGCAAAAAGTGAAACTTCCAGAAGAGCTCCTGTACCTTAATTCCTTGCTTAGACCTTGGGCCTTGGATTTTCGCATGTGGCTTAAATCAAGTCAAAGGAGCTTGAGAGTTTTTAATTCTTGTTTATGTTATTGTGTGTTTTAAGTAATAAAATCTATATGTTGAGTGTAACTGACAGCAACTTATTTTGGCCCCTTTTCCACAAATATAGCCTCACCTGCTCTGTCCTGCTAGCCCAGGGATTTCACCGACTATTAGGGAGATGGTCACAGTGTTCAGACAGATCATATTGTTCCAAAATATTAATAGTTTCTACAATCAGAATGAACACGTTGTAGGGTATTATTTCCAAAATATTGTTTCTACAATCAGAATGAACATGTTGTAGTGTATTATTTCCTGGAACATCTATTACGCTAGCTTGCTCACCTTTCTAGACAAACCTTCCGCCGGGGAAGTTTCTTCCCCCTAAGCTTCTTAAATGGGTTGGCCGCAGCCCACATTGCTTGGCCTACCGGGGGAAAGAGTCAGCCATGACTGTTCTGAAGGTCCTAACAGGAGGCAGCACCTTGTAGAAGTCACGGTACGCTGCAACAGGGATTGACCAATGGCGTGGTTTCAAGTCTCGTCCTGGTTCTTTCGGAAAGGCCTGTATATAGAATAATTTCGTGGAGTGGTTTGGAACTTGCAACATCGGCAAGTCAGCAGTGAGCCATCGTGGTTGTGACATGCAAGTCATAGCTCTCTGGGGCGGAGTTCCTGTTTTAAAAAATGGCTCTGAGCACTATGGGACTCAACTGGTGAGGTCATTAGTCCCCTAGAACTTAAAACTAATTAAACCTAACTAACCTAAGGACATCACAAACATCCATGCCCGAGGCAGGATTCGAACCTGCGACCGTAGCGGCCTTGCGGTTCCAGACTGCAGCGCCTTTAACCGCACGGCCACTTCGGCCGGCTCCTGTTTTAACGTGGTTATCATTACAGAGCTCTCGAGTGAAGTATTCGCCGTGAACAGCGGAACTACTTTTCCGATTCGGTAAGCTGACAAGTAGGAAAGTGCATTCCCACGCCAGGACGCCGATCACCGCTTACGTTTTGTCCTGTTCCTCCCTCCGAAAATTGATGATTCATGACAGTGTACTTTTTGTGTGTGTTGTGGGCTCAGAGGAAACGCGGATGTATCAGCTAGCTGGAAGTGGTAGTTAGTTAATAAGTGACGGGTTTCGCTAGCTTGTTTGGTATCACTGAACTTAGTTCGTTTCCGCGCAGATCTGTGACTGGCGTTTTTTGAATAGCAGATAACTATGAATTATGTACTGCGTATAGCCAGTTGAAGGGGGTTTATTGAAATTAGCGGCGAATCTTCCCAGTTCATTGGTCGGACCTCTCAGTGTTACAGGAAGTAGATAGGTAGCCACAGGACTATTGAAGATTAACTTACGACTCGTGAAGTTTAATCCTGATTTTGCACGTGGAGGAGTGTAAGAAATTTATCCGAGTCCGCCTGTTAACGTATCCAACAAATTCTCAGAGCAGCACATTATGTTTCGCGCAGCACGCACCACCAAGAGAGCTTAGTCCATCTCCCTCTTCCTCTGATTTCAAATTAATATGAATTTCCCTTGGCATAGTACATTATTGCAGTTTGTATAAGTGTACTGCTTTTACTCGCAATACAAAATTTGCTTGTTTCAGCTAACATGAAAAAAAGTTAATTAACATAATATCTGCATAAGCACACAGTAAGAAATTCCGTCTCAGTATGGAATTTAACGTGGTACCAAATTATAATTTTCAGAGACACGAAGCAGTGCTAGAAGCGTAAGTCACCTTAAACTAGCAGAAAAAAAATCCCAGGACGAGCCGAAGATCAAATCTAGGGTTGTTCCATTTGCAGCGAGAAGAAGCAAAATTGTCTTATTAATTATGTACGAAGTAATGTGATAAATGTATTCGTCTGTTAAAAACTTTGCATCAGTCATGGAAAAGAAGAAAATTTCCAGCAAATCCATTTTAAGAATATCTTATGGGGCCTTCACTTTACACTGAGGTGACAAAGGTCATGGGATACTTCCCAGTATCGTGCTGGATCTCCTTTTTCCACGAATAGTTTAGCAACTCGAGGTAGAATGGACTCAACAAGTCGTCGGCAGTCCCTTGAGAAAATATCGAGCCATACTGCCTCTATAGCTGCCCATAATTGCGAAAGTGTTGTCGGTGCAGCATTTTCTGCACAACTGACCTCTTGATTACGTCCCATAAATATTCTATGGTATTGAGTTCGGACCATTGAGTGGCCAAATCATTCACTTGAGTGGTCAGTATGTTCTCCAACCAATCACGAACAATTATGGACCGATAACATGGCGCATTGTCAACCATAAACATTCCATACTTGTTTCTGAACATGAAGTGGATGAATGGCTTGAAAAGGATTCCAGGTAGCAGAACATAACCATTTACAGTCAATGATAGATTCAATTGGACCAGAGGACCCAATCAATTCCATGTGAACACAGCCCACACCATTATGGAGCCATCACCATCTTGACAGTCCCTTGTTGACCGATTTGATCCATGGCTTAGTGGGGTCTGCGCCACACATGAACCCTACCATCAGGTCTTACCAACTGAAATCTGGACTCTTCTGGCCAGGACACGGTTTTCCAGTCGTCTAGGGTCCAACCGATATTGTCACGAGCCCATGAGAGAGATATTTCGTCATACGCCGCACATTGATTTCTGAGGTTATTTCACATAGTGATGATTGTCTTTTAGCACTGAAAACTACACAAACGCTGCTGCTCTATCTCGTTAAGTGAAAGCCGTCGGCCACCGCGTTGACCATGGTGAGACGTAACGCCTGAAATTTGGTATTCTTGGCGCACTCTTGACACTGTAGATCTCAGATTACTGAATTCTCTAACGATTTCCAGAATGGACTGCCCCACACGTCTAGCTCTAGCTTCCGTTCCGCGTTCAAAGTCTGTTAATTCTCGTCGTGCAGTCATAATCATGTCGGAAACCTTTTCACGTGAAACACCTGAGTACAAAGGACAGGTTCGCCGATGTACTGCCCTTTTCTGCCTTATATAAGTAATATTATCACCATTTATGTGTATGTGCGTATCGCTATTCCATTACTTAACTAATAAATTACCATGCTGAACAAACTGCGCCGGCCGAAGTGGCCGTGCGGTTAAAGGCGCTGGAGTCTGGAACCGCAAGACCGCTACAGTTGCAGGTTCGAATCCTGCCTCGGGCATGGATGTTTGTGATGTCCTTAGGTTAGGTAGGTTCTAAGTTCTAGGGGACTAATGACCTCAGCAGTTGAGTCCCATAGTGCTCAGAGCCATTTGAACCATTTGCACCAAACTGCACTATTTTCGTCTTCGACATATGCCAGGTACCGCAGAATGTTTTTCTATACATTTGGAAGTCCTTGTTGATGTATATAATACGACTGTGTAGAAAAAGTAGCACAAGAACGTTTATTACTGTAGGTTCAATTATAATAATTAATCATAGCACATTAAATACGTAGAGAGGTACTTTTTATTAATGCATCAGTCTTCTGACTAGGCTGATGTGGCCCACCACGAATTCCACTCCTGTGTCAATCTCTTCATTTCAGTGTAGCACTTGCAACCTTCGTTCTCAATTAATAGCTGAATGTATTCCAATCTCTGTTTTATTCTACAGCTTTTACCCTCTACAGCTCTCTCTAGTACCACGGTAGTTATTGCGTAATGTCTTAACTGATGTCCTGATATCCTGTCCCTTCTCCTTGTCAGTGTTTTCCACATATTCCTCTCCTCTCCGACTCTGCGCAGAACCTCCTCATTCATCAACTTATCAATCCACCTAACTTTCACAATTCGTCTGTGACACAATATCTCAAACGCTTCGATTCTCATCAGTCTCGGTTCTCCCATAGTCCTTGCTTCACTACCATACAATGGTATGCTCCAAAGGTACATCCTCAGAAATTTCTTCTTAAAATTAAGACCTATGTTTGATACTAGTAGACTTCTTTGTCCTTTTTCCCAGAGTTAGCCTACTTTTTTATGTTCTCCCTGCTCTGTCCACCATGGGTTATTTTGATGCCTAGCTAGCAAATTCCTTCACTTCATCTACTTCATAGCCACCAACCTTGATGACAACTTTCTCGCTTTTCTGACTTCTGCCACTTCTCCTTATTTTCGTCTTTCTTCGATTTGCCCTCAATCAATATTCTGTGCTCATCAGATTGTTCATTCCATTCAGCACACACTGTAATTCTTCTTCACTTTCACTGACGATAGCAATGTTATCAGCGAAACTTATAACTGATATGCTTTCACCTTGAATTTTTTTCTTTCGCTGATGACTTCGAGGTTGAGCGCCCGTAAGCTCCAAATTCCAATCTTTAACCTTTCAGCTGCCAATTCGTATGAGATTATAAATAAATAAGAAACTAGAGAATTGAGGACTAGTTATAGGGTATCAGGTCGATTCTATCGGTATGACAGTACATTGAGAAGAACACTGAAGTACAATGAGGCATCACAACCGGACTTTACAAATTTTTCCCCTTATTTTTATTAATGTAATTGTGTGCAAACAGACACTGTAAAGTTCACTTACGAAAAGTATAAAACCTTAGGAGTGTATCAACTATAGCAGAGAAACTAGAGCTGTAACCACCAACATAATCTCTAAATGGGTAAAGATCATCCGCAAAAATTATGAAATAAACCTTTGTACAAGGGTCCTCGACCCCACGTTTGGATCTCATTTTTTGCTTATTTGCTTAATTATCTGTTAGCCTGCTCGATTCTGAATGGCGCTAGCTTTGATCTAATGTTAAGATAGCTGGATGTTCAAACTTAACTCTAATCTGGAGAATAACTAATCAGATTCCTGTAATAACTAAGTGCATATGGGAACCATATAAAGGTATTATGATCACTGACATACTTGTGTGTGTGTGTGTGTGTGTGTGTGTGTGTGTGTGTGTGTGTGTGTGTGTGTGTGTTTCGTCATAACTAACGACTGGTCGCTGTGCTGACCAAATGTAGGTATGTATAAATTATTTTGAAAATATATTGTTAAATTCATTTCTTATTCGAGTTAAAATACCGCCCTTTTCTTTACAGAATACTAATGTGGAATAATTAAAAACGGAAGCTTTTATTTTGACACGCGTGATTTCCAATATCCATTTCATGCGGAGCCATATTTTATCTTCAAATTCCGATAGAACCTGCAAGCAGTTTTACGTTACGAAGTCCGATTATATATTATATATTCTTTTCCGAAACGAAACAGCATTAAATTTCAAGGTCAGTTCATACATTATCAAAAGAATTGCCTTCCAAATTATTGTGAGCGACAGCTATTTTAAAGTTGCTTCTGAAATTGATAAATAATTTAAGAAAAATCATTAATAACAAAATCAGAGAAACGATATTTCAGGAAAGAAACTCCCAGATTTCATAATTTCGCCGTCGTGGCTTTTATACCATATCTAAGTTTTCTGCGTAGCCTCGATTTTTTTAAAGGGAAGCGGCGATCCCGTTTGAAACTATAACATTCAACAAGGAATAAAAAATCAAAGGAAGAGATAAAAATCAGCATAAATAACTCACGAAATAAGGCGATAACGGATCGCAAACTCCAGGTAAGGAAACCAATGACAGGAGTGAAAAATTTTGGTACTCCGAACATAGGATTACCACAGTATATGTACCTGTACTCTTTCCCTATTTAGTGACTTGAACAGAAAAGTATGAGGAGTTTTATTTAGTAGAAACCTGAACTGAAAGATAAGCTGCACAAGATGGCGAAGTTTTGCTAACACGAAGACATGATGTCAATGCGCCGCTAGGTTGCTTTTCTTTCTCTTTTCTTTATCCTTCTCTTTATTGTTTTTCTTTTTTTCTAACAATTGTGAATCAGAAAGTTATTTTGGTGCAATAGTGTGTTTTAGGGTAAGTGAATATTTTAATTTTAATAATTTATTCTACAAACCAATGGAGGTGTTTGAAGTCGATAAAGATCCGAAAATTGAAGAAGAGGATGATACGCAATATTGGGGATTAAATGTCGAAGTTTGGCAGGTTCCTGATCAAGAAATCGAAGAAGCATGTTCCTCTGCGAGTAAGGTAAATTTACCGGTGGAATCCGAAAAAGACATTGAATTACTGTAACCTGTATCTGGTCCACGTGTACAGTTATATAAAGGACTAACCGAGTGATACACAAAAAAGGGTGCCCATCTTGCTAACGAACAAGCGGTACAAATAAGTAAGCGTATTCAAAATCAGATGCTTAAAGATTTTAAACAGTTTTCTAATGAACAACGAAGCACTGAAACTCAGCAGTACATTAAAGAAAATTTCGAACGATTTGCTAATGAATAAACTTTCCTAATTAGTACACGTACTGAGCAGAAAATAGATGAAGATTTTAATCATTTAGCAATCCGCTCAACTTACCGGACTAAATGCTAATCTAGAAACAGTCATAAATGACAGAAAATTTCGAACTTGCTTGTAAAGGTTTTCCAGAATCAGCAACGTAATTGAATCTGATGTAAAAGGTCTGGAAGATACACAGTGTGGGTTACACAATACTTTACAACAGATTCTTTTCCAAAGTATCCAAATAAACGATGAGTTTTTTACTTGGTTACAGAACCAAGAGTCACCAGTTACCGAGTGTTTAACTACATAAAGCGGTAGAATTAGCAACGAATTTGTGAACTGGTTGCATTAAAAAAATGCACAACTTAATGAAATCTAAAACACAAATTGCGTACAGTAACACAGGACCCATGTGCAGATGTTCTAACCACTCGCAAAGAAGATAATGATGTAGTCAAAACAGAATAAGTTTAAATTAAAACTTTGCCAACACATGAACTTCCGAGATGGGAACAAGGTGAGGAAGCTTACGTAAATAAGCTACAGCAAAGCTATCCGCTGCGCGCAATAATAAAGGCGAGATTCGATGAATACTTTGCTTCACCACAACCTGGCGGCGTATGCTTTATCTGCATTACTGAGTCAAAAAACAAATCTATGACATTTTCAATTTGAAGTATATGTCCCCCCTAAGAAAGGAATGTCCCTTCCAGTAACTTTCGTTAAGAGTTTTTAATGGGTGCTGCCCACGTCATGGACAGCCACTCAGAAGATATAGTTTGTGGTTCGACGTATTCAGGATGATGGAGACCTCTGGACATCGGAAATAATAGATCGACGTGAAACTTACGAGCAGTTTGAAAGAGCTTATCTTGCCAAATATTGGTCCATATGTATTTATGGTGCGTAAAATCGTTTGTTCTTCAGAGGGATAAAGTGGCAATTAGGGAACTTTATGTAAATATTTTGAAATGTACATAAAGAAAGCTACCGATAGGGATAACTTAGTATATACGAAAGACGTAATCTAAATTATCAAGATATAACTACCTCTTAACCTGAAAGAAATGTCGTTACATGCATTAAATCTGACGTAGAACGTCAGTAGTTGATTCAACTGACTTACTACAGGAGGACACGAAAACATGGACTCATGGCAATTGGCCACAATAACGACAAAGAAAATCAACGGCAATGTAATAACAACAACCGTAGCCGTAATCAAGATGGTAATGGTAGATCCTCACCTCAAAAAGTTACAGAAACAACATTCCTAATCATGGTACTAACACGCTAAGATTTGTCAAGCTACGATAATAGATACAATCTTCGCTACCAAAATAATAACAATAATAATAATAACCATAATAATAAAATATGACGTCAGTATTGGGAAGATAAAGCCCAAAGTAACTGACAACAGCGACCTGTGCCTCAGAGCAGTGATTCGCCGAATTCATATTAGAAGCATAAGCAAAGTAACAAAATTCATAATAATGGTAGTAACAGTCCGAGCTGGAGAATACAAAACCAAACCGTGATTTATCAAAAGCACTTAAAAGTACTTAACCATCTGACAGCAATTCAGCAAACTAATTTCGGCCACGTGGTGCCTTCAGATAGAGGTCGAGAATAGCGTAGGGGGCATCTTACAAAACAGATCAATTTGATCATATGTAATAAAGATATACGTGACGAGTAACTTTCAAATGGTTCAAATGGCTCTGAGCACTATGGAACTTAACGTCTGAGGTCATCAGTCCCTTAGAACTTAGAACTGCTTAAATCTTTCTAACCTAAGGGCATCACACACATCCAAGCCCGAGGCAGCATTCGAACCTGCGACCGTAGTGCTCCTGCGGTTCCAGACTGAAGCGCCTAGAACCGCTCGGCCATTGCGGCCGGTGACGAGTAACTTTCTTATGAGAACTGCTGCACGGAAGAAAATAATACTCTAGTCCAACATCGTTTGCAGCTGTAGAGGGTAAGGTACATACCACAGTGGCTAAAGATGCAGTTGCGTAAGTAATTTTATTTTCCTCAACCTATTTAAACAAATATCACCATAAGTAAATAAGGGAAATCAGAGCTCGCACGGAAATATATATGTGTTCCGTTCTTCCGTGCGCTGTACGAGATTGGAATAATAGAAAATTATCGTGAACGTGGTTCGATGAACTATCTTCCAGGCACTTAAATGTGATTTGCAGAGTATCCCTGTAGCTGTAAATATGTCTGAAGAGCGTACCTCTCGCATTACCAGTTCAGAACTGTAGAATAATGCGTGGCATTGGTCCTAGATCGAAAAATGGCAGCTAAGAGACGCAGGGGGAAATTGTTACAGGAAGTGGAGCATTTAAGGGCACGCCCCCTTTTAGTGTAGAAACTTTCGGCCAGCTGTATATTAGGAAAAGGATTTTTAGAAGAGAGACACAAAAATCCATCTCTCTGTAGGTAAATGCTTTGTTAAAGTGGGTGGTAAGGAATTGGTTCTAGAGGTGACTAAGAGTAAAGCTAAAAGTGACGAAATTTGCCAGAGGATAAAGGTTATGTTTGTTGGTTTTGAAATGCCATTAATAGATAATCTTCTAATTACTCCAGATGATGACATTAAGTATAAAAAAATAACGTTAATTATATCCAAGGTATCAATGTAGCACTTCAGCGGAAAATCCTAGAATCTTGTTATTTACTGGAAAACATAGGAATCAGTTTAGTAGTCTCTTGCAAAAATAGTGCATCACACACAAGTAAAACCATCTGAAACCTGTTGCTGCGTCACCCACTCAATTCCCTGGACCAAAATGGAGGCAGTAAGTGACGATATTAGGAAAATTCTAAATTGGGGAATGGTAGAAGCATCACTTTCTTCCAACAGCAATTCATTACTACCAGTAGGAAAATCAGCAGGTACCGTATCCTTGGTGCTAGATGCAAGTTCTATGAAGAAAATCATAATAGGCCTACCTCTTAGGACACGGTCTGAAAATACTGATGAACAAATACAAGAGGCTTGTATCCTCATAAAGAAGTAATGATATACATACAGTGATCATGAAACTTTTAGGACCTTCAGTGTTGTATGTAGTAGTAGTATGTATGTTCTGGTTACCTTGTGTATTCATTTATAGCAGCGTTATAAAAACTTTAGTACATTAGAGAAGGTTTTCACAGTTTAATGGTATTGCCATTGCAGGATAAAGATAATAGGTTAAAGATAAAGTAATATGTTTGTGAAAGAGAAAACCAATCATCCTAGATACAGGACTTTTGTTGGCTAATGCTCGTGGAACAGCGAGAAATCTTCTTCATAAGCAATCTAAATATTGACATAGAAGTGGATAATTGAAAAATGTACATATAAGTCTGAGTTTCAAGAGTATTCAGTAGTCATAGTTTTGTACATACTCTGTGTAGCCTTGTTATTTACGTTTGTATTTTTTATGTATGTGCCTTTTACTTCGTAATTGTTTACTGTAAATGAAAGTACGTTACCAAACCAGAATATAAACTAAAAAATTAAAATACTTAACGCAATGAAGCTACAAGTATCAGTGTAGTTACTTTTTGCTTAAGTTATCAGAATATGTGCTAAAGTACACAGAAAGTATGCAACCATCCATTTCAGTAATATTAAATGAAAGATGACTGTGCAAAGGCCTTAGTTCTAAGACAGGGGACTAAGATTATTTTATAATTTTGCAGTTAAATTGTGTAATTTAATTTTTAACACTATCCGATATCTTTGGATGCTAATTTTGATCTGTAGCGTTTCCACGATTTTCTTTATGTTTGAGGTAGGCTCCTAACATATGGAAATACTCTAAAGCAGAGGCATCCTTCAGATAATTAATTAGAGCTTGTTAAAGGTATTCACAGAATACACCACTGTAAAGTACGGCAACGCAGTGCAAATATAATACGTTAGTCCTGTCGCGGGAAAAGCCGTGTATAACACACTAAAGTGCCGTGAAACACTATAATCTTACCCTCTGAGAGCATTTCGAATTTTTACGGTACGTGTGTCTAATGGACAGAGGTATCGAACTATAATTTTGAATGTGGCGAAATTAACAGAAAAACTAAACGGACTTTAACTGGACTTTATGAAAGTTGTAAAATCATAAGTGAATGAAAAAGAACGGTCACCGAGCCCAATTATTCACATTAATATGGAAATATATGTTTAAGAAAACTTAATATTGGTTGTTGAAGTTACTTTTGTTGAAATGAAGAAGTCTAACTAAATTAGAATACACACTCCGTAATTTCCGATACATAGTTACATAATATAGATCTACTTCCAATCGATATATGTGTTACAGAAAAAAACAACGCCATGTACTGCCCTCGTCGCCACTTGTAAAGCTTATAAGCAAGAATTATTTTAAATTATGTATACATGTATTAACGTCTTAACATTACATGTACATCTAGTATTTTGATGAAATATCTGAGTTAGAACACCACATATGCGTCGAAACTACAGCTCTCCTGGACTAATTTATAGTAATTTAGTACAATAATTTCAACATAACAGTGACCTAATCAAAAGACTGTATGCAATATTAAGTTAACTGTGAAACCGAATGCCGAAGTCAGCACCATTATAGACTTTCGTTAAAAGCCGTAATACATGAACTGTGAGAGCAAAATAAAAAGAAAAAGTGTGTCTATACTAGTGTGCCTTGAAGGGCAACCAAGCTAGTGCTGTAACTGCATAATAATATTTACACTTATCGTAATCGGTGTGAGCAAATGCAGCATTATATGTAAAAACTTCTACATGAAATAAGAGTAGATGCTTTGCAGGACTGAAAACGCTCGAAGCGAGAGAATACAACGTGTACCACAAACTGTCGTTTCTTAATAGTGTATGCTTTGCGTTGGTTTTGGTTTTCTTTTTCTTTCGGGCACAAACAAACAACTGGGACCATACGCGCCCAAGTCAAAACTATAGAACACGAAATCAGTGAGGAGAGCTACAAACAGGCACGTGGAAAAAGTGCTAAAAAAGACACCATACAGCAATGGGGGCCAAAAATAAAAATTAAATGGCCTTCGCCATATTTCTTTGAAGGATTAAAAGCTAAAAAGCGGTCGACAGCCCAAGCGTCATTTGCTAAAACGGTCGATAACTCAGACATCAAACTCAAGCACGAACGTAAACGGTTAAAAAAGTGAGCATTCCGTGAGGAAGTGGCGGAGAGTTAAAAACTTGGGCACCATGTGTACAAAACGGTGGGTTATCGACACTTATCAAATGACGATGGCTAAAAAGGCAGTGCCCAATACGCAGCCTAGTTAAAATGTCCTCCTCCCGCCGTGCGGGCCGAGGGCAGGTCGTCCAACCCGCTGGCGGGACCTTAATAATCCTGAGCTTGTTCCGATGAAGGGCGATGTCGAAGGGACGCCACCTTCTGACAGAGGTCAACACATATACCATTGGAGGGAATACAGGAACTATAGGGCTGAGGTACGAGGACTGCAGCCTTGGCAGCAGCGTCAGGAGCCTCGTTTGCCCACAGTCTCTCCATCTAGAGTGAGCAAGTGACAGTTTTCCTGGACCCGCTGCACTAAGAGATGGGCTGTGTACGCCGCACATAGACTTTTAAAGGCACTCAGTAAGCCTGAGCAGATGTGTGCTCTAAAATGGACACTCCTATTATAGTGAATAGTGGTAGCATAACGTAGAGACTGTGGACCAAAGTAAAACTAGCAAACAATAATAGTGTTGCAGTATAGACACACATTTCAACTTGGGCAACAGCACCTGAACTGGAAACTGAATTGAAACGATAACACAGAGAAATACATAAAAGAGTCACGCCAGAATAAGAAACTGGTGCCACAAACAAAAAACTGACAGAATGAAGCATCCTTGTGACAATCTGCATCTGCCAACGAACATCTTTTCAGCCGACACATCGTAAGTCTCTGGTCTCTCCTAGTTTGCTAATACCAAACGACTGTATTTCACGTTCCTAACCCACGTGATGCATGGCCTGCAGAAGAATACAAGTTGACCATCCTGTATCCTGTTAGCCACCTACGTCATCCTGGCGTCTCTTCATGTTTTCCTGTCCTCTTACGAGGATCCTGGCTTCGACCTGCTCCCTACCTCGCTAGCCGTCATTCTTTATTCCGTTGCGACATCTCAGCAGCTTTTAAAACAAAAATTATGCTACGTTTTATACTGTAAAAATTGTTTTGTTATACGAAAAAGAACAAGCCAATGAACCCTCGAAATGAACACCACATACAACCAGAGAAAAATGACAAACGAACACTGCTCAATGTAATACAAAAACTTTTAACAAAATCTCACAAGGAACTGCATAAATTTCTATATAATTAAACTACCAAAAGGTTTTTTGCTAAAAATGCACACCAAATACTCAAAATTTTCTTGTTTATGTAATATTTTGTGATACTCTTTCTCTATTTTCCTGGAATAATTCATATTGCTATGTTTATATGTCTTGTAATATTTTATGTTGCTATTCAATGTTGAAAGAATTTAAAAACGTAAGAAAGAGACTGACGGCTGTAGGGCAATCCCTGGTTTTCCCCTCGTCGCCCATGGAACCGTGTCCAAATAGGTGGACGAACAATTTTTCATCGAGAGAAAGTTATAATACAGGCCTCTGTCAAGAGGCAAAGACAAACACCGAGAATGAAAATGTAAATAACGAAATACCTAATCAAATTGCAAAGTGTTGCCCTTAGTTGACTGAAAGAATGACATAAAAGTAACGATAAACTCAAAATGTAATACAAAATTCAGACCCATAACCATGAACTTTGTCAATGAAAAGTAAAGCAAACAGTCAAGCTGAAACATTAGCGTAAGGTATGATCTCTGTATCCAATGGTTTTATTGTGGAGTCGCAAGAGGACTTATAGTTTTTCCCTTGAACTTTGTTACTGTAAATTGTGAAAGTAGACACTACAATGTGCTCAAACAGAATTATGAAATTTTAGCGGTATATGAACTGAATCAGAGATTACAAGCTGTAATCATAAGTGTAATCTGTAATGGACAAAGATCATCGACATAAATTGTTATATAAACCTTTGCACAAGGATCCTCTCTGTGTTTAAATCTCATGTTTCGCTTATTTCCTTGCACACTTTGTTAGCTTTCTTGATTCTGAATTCGCTAGCTTTGATCTGATGTTAATTTAGATGGAGGTACGGCTTTAATTCTTATCTGGGGAATAACTGCTTAATAAGATTCCGGGAATAGTTAAATGTATAGGAATTATATACAAGTATTATGTTAACAGACAACATGGTTTGTTTGTCCGTCAGAACTATAGATTAGTCGTAATGATGACCAATTGTAAGTATGTGTATCAGTTATTTGGGAAATATATTGTTAATTTCGCTTTTTATTTCATTTAAAATACCATTGTTTTTCTTATTTGATTGGTAAACGTAGAAGAATTCAATACGGAAGTTTTTCTTCGGGTCCGCGTAGTTTTCAATCGCCATTTATTGCACGGCTGTCCCTTGTCTTCAAATTACAGTGCAGCCTGCAATGAATTTTACATTATGCAGTGCGATTATTAATGAGATATTATTTTCCGAAAGGAAATAGCATTTAAGTTTTAGGGTCAGTTTATAGATTACCAAAAGAACGGCCTGATGTGGGCGGTAGTTATCTTAAAGTTGCTACTGAAATAGCTTAGTACATTTACGTAAAAGCATTAACAATAGAATGAAAGAAACTATATTACCTGAAAATCGGCCACTGTTTTCTTTAGCGTTGACGTCTTAGCTAATTATTTCTACTTAGAATTTACAGTAGGTTAATATTTTCTTTTCTCAGTTATTTTATGTAACTTTAGTTGATTTAAACATAGGCAGTATTGATAAAACGTTACAGCGAGGTTTTTGCGGCCAGAAACTATTCGTTTCTCCTCTTTGACAGATTTTTCTCTGCTACTGAAGACGCCTCTTGACCTGGACGGATGACGTCTGGGATCCACCACAATAGCAATCTGTTCTTCAGAAGACTGGCTGCAGTTCCGCAACGAAAGAAAAAGACAAACAGCATTGTTCACTGCACCATCGTAGCTGTATGTACGTAATACTGTGCTACGCCGTGAGCCTGCTGGAGCCCAATTCTGTTTAGTATACCCAGTCACTTAACTGACATTAAAAGACGTTCATCCTTTGAGGCATATTTGTCGTTTCTGAAAATTCTGAGTTGCTGCATGCAGTAGATAGGTACGTGTATCCCACCCGTCCAAGGAAAAAAAAAAAAAACTTAAAGCTACTGACAGTGAAATCCCCACCTTTGTGTTCGTTTTTTCCAAAGCAGCACCAGCTGCACATAATGTGCTCCAGTGTAGTAGTGCACAGACCACCTGCCGACGAAATACTTTACTTGACTGCACTGGTAGTTGGCGGTTAGGAAGCCTGAGGCGAGGAATGCAAGCGTACATTTGGCAGCAGACATGGCTGAGGGTGTGAGAGCACTGTCAATCAGCAGTCGGGTACACCTGCCATACAATACACAACCTCTGAACGCAACATCGGGATTCCACTCCTACTCTGAAAGGACAAGAGTATATGTCGAGGCTAACACGCCATAGATGTTCAGGCTCACATGCGGTTCCTGTTCGTCGTAATATCTTGGCTTAAACTCGTCTAGGGGTTGAACCGCACCTGGCGCATCACACGCTCTAAATTAGACACTTGAGATCTTTTGGTTAAATTGTCAGGATGATGGCAAGTATGCTAAATACAGAGTTAACATAACATATAATAACAGTAATAATAATATGGTGAACTAAATTAACAACCCATAAATGATGGAGGCCACACAGTTGCGATTTGGTTAGAATAATGTTCATTCAGAAAGCAAACTAATAGCGAAAGTGGTCTAAATGAGTTACTGTTACACTCGAGCGCATGTCCATTCGACACAGTTCGATCATTCACAATCTCTTCGCGAAACAGATGTTATCTTCGCGAAAAGTTAGAGACGACACCAGGCGCGCGGCTGCTCACCGTTCAGAGACTAAGTCCTTCCGTACCACACGACGCGAAATTTCCTAAGTCGTTTCACCCAAACGGTCCGCTTCAGAGTCTACACCAGCCCTTTCTCTGCTCGTCCCTGGCCGCATTTCCCGAGAGCCGAATATCCTCGCTCAATTGACTAGGCAGTTCCCTTTCCTGAAGCTGTCCATGTGATTGGCTGCAGCTTATTCTACATTATTTTACATTTTAACATATTTAAATAATCAAAGCTTGACCACCTTCATGTTCTAAATAAAGTAACACTAATATCCATTACATAATAAACCTAAAATTCTTTTACATAAAACCAGTATAAATACCTTTTTAACTTTGAATACCAAGGCCAGAAGCCTTGCAACAATGTGCTTTCTGATAGATAAATGAAGAACAAAAGTAACTATTATGCACTAAGCTTTACAACAAATATTCTATTACCTAATGATTCAATAAGGTGTCACGCTGTCATCGTGTTTTGCCTTGGAGGAAATTATAATCTGAAGCTTAAATGAAAAAAAAATGATAATTTAAATTTATTATGTCTATTAACAAATGAAATTACAGAGTTGATATTTACAACATTTCTCATTTTAATAATGCGCTTCTGTAAGGAATGTCGATCGTTAAGATCGACCAAAGCGTTCAGATTTTAGCATTCAGGTCTTTGTCGCAAAACTTGTTAATTTAACTTTAACAGTAAATTCTAAACTATTGCAGATATGATCAATATTCAAGTTTTATTGGGATTAATATCAAATTGATGGAGGATGGTATAACGATACAGCCTTCCCCTAAATTCATATAAAATGACTGACACCACCTTCTTTTTATATGCATCCAGATAGTTATCGGACAATTCAGTGCTTCCTAAGGCCTTGTATGTGTCTTTATATATATATCAATCTGTCCTATTTGATAAAAAAAAACTTGTTATTCATTGCGAAGGCGTATGGAATGTTCTAGAAGATCGTGTGTTGTCATAATTATCAGTGGATTGTTGTCATTGCTTAAATTATATACATATACTAAATTCAGTTACCAAACAAACTAAACTAAATAAGTCCTTACCAATAAATACCTAGAGACTGCAGAGATGTTAGCATGACAAATCGATGCTTCTAATTAACAAACTGGTAATCTAAAGATCCAGTAACAGAAAACACCTCTAGCTTGAGAATCAGCTTAATGGTTATTACCAAGCGATGTATTTTCATTTGTTTTTTATTTTTATGTCTTTCTCTGCAATTAATAGTCCTTGTACTTACATTTCTAATTAACTCTCCAATCGTTTACATCTCACAGTTTTCCAGTTTCAGAATTGAGGATTTATTTGTAACTTTCTCGTGTGTAGTCAGATGAAGCACAAGATTTGTAATGTTATTGAACGTTAGGAATCAGATCCAACCTGTAATTAATTATGTATCTAAAATAATATGAGACACATTATTGTAATTAAAGTTCAGAATGATTTTCTTATGGAAAACTAAAGATACTACTAAAAAATATTGTTATGGAAATATTGTATTTTATACCTTATTCGGCTGTAACATCAATTTCTTTATATTTTTTACATTTTGATTGTAACATTAAATTGTGAAAAAGTAATAATGCTTTATGTTGGAAGCTATTGTTAAAATTCTATATAAAGTGATGCAGAGAGGCAGCGAGTTAGTTATTGAGTTGTTGTTTTGTCAGTCAGTTTTGAAGTTACATCTTGAAGTCAAAGAGATCAATGAAGTCTGTCCATGTTCTGTTTACATGACGAGTGTGCAGTTCCAATGTCAATTAATGTGACTAAATTTTGTTAAAGCGAAAATTTCGCATTCATTCATCAATGGACCAGGCAGAAGAAACTTAAGTAACTTTCAACATGAATCGTTAGATTTGGTGGAGTTGAATGGGGATCGATATTTGAAATGTAGAAACATGTTTTACAAGTGACTGTTTCAGGTGACTAAGACGAATGCCAAGCATAAATTGTCTTGAAAAATTTTGTGTTATAGACACACAGAACGAATGGATGTTGCCACATGGAAAGAGTTGGTGTGAATAAAAAGGACCAAATTCTCGGACAGCAGCGTCCACCATCAGATGAGTAATAGTTTTATGTTTTTTAATTAAATAGTTTTGTGACAGTGACAAACATTTGTAAGGGAACTTTTTATATTTTGAAATTTACCATGACCGACAACGACAAGGTAAAAATGAATGAGGAACCAATGGAAAACACTTCGGACCTAGGAACAAGTATCAGTGAACTGTTGCCCAATAGTAATCAAAGTGTAGATCGAAGCTTTAGTGAAGAGGATTCCAGTAAAAATCTCGCCGCTAGTACTGCAATTGCACAGGGAAGAGTAGGCGGAGATGGTTTGTTAATGTTATTAATGCAGCATATGAAAGAAGCAGAGGGACAGTTTGGACAGTTTAGACAGTGTACTAGTAATATAAGGGAAATCCAGGATGGTTTGGCAGCACTAAATATTACTGTTGAGACATTGCAGGGTGAACTTGATTCTCATGTAGGAGCAGTAGAAGGAAGGTTAGAAATATTTGAACCTAATTTCACATAAGAGTTGTCAAAAAACGAGGAGATATTCGGGAAACTAGATAAGTATGTACAAGTAAGAAATTCTAATCTCAAAGTAAAGGTTGTTCAGACTAGGAGAATCTTAGAAGAAAAACTAGAATCTTGCAAAAGTAACACTGAGTCAAAACTTATAGCCATTACTAATCTAATAAGTAGTGTAGAACTCAAGTGTGATGAAAAAATAGATTTGTGTAAAAATAATGTTGTAGATTTAAGTAGTAAAGTTGTAGAACTACAAGAGGGTGTAGCTGAAATAAATTTTGTTAGCAATATTAATTGTGTATGGGGTGGCATATCTTTAAAATGCTTTCCAGGAGATGGTAGATTGGATTGTGTTGATTTTTTACGGTATTGTCAGGACAATGTTAGTAATGACATGACACGCAATGTTAACATTAAATTTGTTAAGCAATTTTTGGATGGAGAAGAAATCTCATGGGCCAATCAGAATATTAATATGATGAATTTGAAAGAAAGTTTCTAAATAAGTTTTGGACAGAACCTGAACAAGCTACAATTAAAAGTGAGTTTTTGAATGGTCGAATGTATAGGGAAGGTGATGGTAGATTGAAGTGTTTTTGTGAAAATCACTTGAAGAAATTAGTACACTTCGACAAACCTATTGACGAACTAATACAAATAGATACCGTAAAAGGAGATTACCGAAAAGAGTACATTGGGACAAAACTGGCAATGGAGGGTGAAGCTTTGACAATGCCAGCCACTTGTGCTGGCGAAACGTCAGTAAAATCATTAGATGAACATCGGCCGAAGAACCCAAGACAGAAGCCAATAGGCAGTTTGTCAGTGTAGTGGGAGTTGATTTATGGACCAGATGACTCTGTAGATCAGTTCTTGAGGTATGTAGATAAGTTGGATAGAGCCTTTGAGAGAAGTGAGAGGTTAAATAATGGCAATTTGGAAATCAACCATCTGGGGGATGGAATCAAAGCAGGGATCAAGGCAGGAGTGACAATAAAAATCAGAAAATTAATAGTAGTTATAATAGAAGTGATAATAGATGGACCAACCATAGTAATGTGAATCGAAGCAAAGGACATGACAACAGGGAGACCTTGGCAGAATAGTAACAGACAATTAAATAATCATCAACCAATACGAGGCAATTTAAACTGATGGGCACATAATTGTGAGCCTGTCGGTTTGGGGCGAGAAATAAGTACCGAAATCAGGCTAAACACTACCGACCTAGAAACATCGAAAATAATTACATAAGACAGAGTAATCGGAGATATTGGAGTGGAAATGACAGAACTAATGTAAGAAGAGCCCATCAGGATAGCAAATTACAGTTTGACAGTAAATTCTGGTAAAGTATAAATGAAAATGTGGAAGATAGAAGTATTAGCATCTGTAAGAATGTTGAAGAAGTTCAGTTAGAGAAGGAAACTATTTCAGGTCTATATAATCAGTGTGGTGAAGACATTTACGAAGAATATGTTGGTTCTGATGGAAATCTTGATGAGTTTGGATTAAGTAAATTAATGGAGGAAGAATCTATCACTGTTAAGCACTTATGTGATGATACTTGTACTGGTGTACATACCAATAATTCTGATTATCATTGTAAAGATGTAGAAGTGCCTAGTATTGAAGATATCATGTGTGACGATGTTCAAAGTGAAAGTGACAGTAGTAACGATGAATGAGAGGAAGAATTAGATGGCATCGAGTATATGGAGGTTAAAGAAGATTTAATTAATGGTGAAGAAGATGATGTCAGTAGTATTTGTGAAGAATATGTAATCCAGATTGTACCAATGGAAACTAGGAAGGTATCATCAGATAAGAAACACAT